>NC_037689.1:81596693-81604738 GCF_003255815.1 Theropithecus gelada | reverse complement strand
TCTTTCTTTCTTTCTTTCTTTCTTTCTTTCTTTCTTTCTTTCTTTCTCTCTCTCTCTCTCTCTCTTTCTTTCTCTTTCTCTTTCTCTCTCTCTCTTTCTTTCTTTCTTTCTTTCTTTCTTTCTTTCTTTCTTTCTTTCTTTCTTTCTTTCTTTTCTGTCTTTTTTTTTTTCCCTTTTGAGAGAGTCTTGCATTGTTGCCCAGGTTGGAGTACAGTGGCGCAATCTCAGCTCACTGCATCCTCTGCCTCCCAGGTTCAAGTGATTCTCATGACTCAGCTACCCAAGTAAGTGGGATTACAGGGATGTGCCACCACACCTGGCTTCTTTTTGAACTTTTAGTAGAGATGGGGTTTTACCACGTTGGCCAGGCTGGTCTCAAACTCCTGGCTTCAAGTGATCTGCCTGTCTTGGCCTCCCAAAGTGTTGGGATTACATATATGGGCCACCGTGCCTAGCCCACAGTAAAGGTCTGAATACCAAATATAAATTTATAAAGGTAGCCAGAGGAAAAAAGATACATTATATACAGGGAAATAATAATAAGAACAAGACTAATGTCCATCAGAAACAATAGAAGCCAGAAGAAAAGAAAAACTGTAAATTTAGAATTTTAAATCCTACAAAAATATTCTTCAAAAATGAAGGCAGAGAAAATGAAGGCAGATAACTAAAGGACTTTGGCTTCTGGTCATGAGGGCAAGATTACTTTCTCTCTAGAGACAACTGGAAAATTAAGAAATTAAAGGAAACATCTATTTTCAGAAATTGGACAATAAACAGTACAAGATATTGATTCCTGAAAGACAAAGGATACGAATGAGGTGAACCCTACTATCACCTAGGCTTTCTGCCTGGAAGTAATCCCCGGACTGTGGTGTAGGAAGGGGGAACCCAAACAGAGTCCAGCAATCTCACTGAGTAGAGAAGATGGATATTGGAGTTCAGAGAGGCCAAGGTGGTTAGAAATTGTAGAGATGGAGCTAAGCCAAAAAAGAATACTAGAAATATACATAGAAGTCTACTTGAATCTTTTGAAGAATACCAGTCTGAACATGTGTAGGGTACAACTTCACAAGAGTAGTCTTGAAAAACTTACAGAAAAGCAATTACTGAGGTGTTGTAAGATGAACAATTGCTGGCTGGGCGCCATGGCTCATGCCTGTAATCCCAGCACTTTGGTAGGCCGAGGCTGGTGGATCGCTTGAGGTCAGGAGTTCGAGACCAGCCCGGCCAACATGGTGAAACCCTGTCTCTACTAAAAATACAAAAATTATCTGGGCATGTTGGCACATGTCTGTAATCCCAGCTACTGGGGAAGCTGAGGCAGGAGAATTGCTTGCATCTGGGAGGCGGAGGTTGCAGTGAGCTGAGATTGTGCCACTGCACTCCAGCCTGGGTGACAGAGCAAGACTCCATCTTAAAAAAACAAACAAACAAAAAAAAAAAACAAGAAAACCCCCCAACCAAACAAAAAAAGATGAACAATTCCTAGAGCTCACAAAGGGCCAAATTGAAGAGATCTCACTGAATACCTGGGGTAACAGTACAGGCTTCACAGGGGTAGTACCTTCAAAGCAGGCTAAATTAGCCCTAGAATAAAAAGGCTAGTCAAGACCTATTCTAAATTAATTTAAAAACAAAACTGGAAAAGGATCAAACTGATCCACAATAACTTAATTATCAGGAAAAAAAGTATAATCCTCTTGAAATCCAATTTTTTAAAATCCAGAATTCAACAATATAAAATTCATGACATTTGATATACAATAAAAAATTACTAAACACACAAAGCAGTAGGAAAATGTGACCTATAATGTGAAGAAAAATCAGTTAACAGAAACAGATCCAGAAATGACAGAAATGATGGAATTAGTAGACAAGGACTGTAAAACAGCTATTATAAATATGCTCCATAAGCTTAAGGAGGTAAAAAAAAAATGAACCTAGTGAGGAGAGAAATTAAAAATATTTTTAAGAATGGAAATTCTAGAGATGAAAAACACAATATTTGAAAAGGAAATTTCACTGGATGAGATTAAGAGCAGGTATACTGCAGAAGAAAAGATCAATGAACTTGAAGGCAAAGTAATGGAAACTCTTCAAAATAAATCACAGGGAGAAATAAAAGACTGAAAAAAAAAATAGGCCGGGCATGGTGGCTCATGCCTGTAATTCCAGCACTTTGGGAGGCTGAGAAGAGAGGATTGCTTGAGCCCAGGAGCTCAAGATCAGCCTGGGCAACAGCCTGGGTAACACAGTAAGAACTTGTCTCTACAAAATAAAACAATTAACCAGTCATGGTGGAGTGCACCTGTAGTCCTATTTACTTGGGAGGCTGAGGTGGGAGGACTGCTTGAGCCCAGGAAGTTGAGGCTGCAGTAAGCTATGACTATACCACTGCACTCAAGCCTGGTTGACAGAGTAAGACTCTGTCTCTTAAAAAGAAGAAAGGAAGAAAGAAAGAAAAAAAGAGAAAGAAAGAAAAAGTAAAAAGGTCACAGTGAATGATGCATGAAACTTCAACATAACTGGTCTAACTAGGTTTAGTTGGAGTCTTAGAAGTAGAAGAAAGAAAGGAGTAACAGAAAAAAATAGTGGCTGAAATATTTCCAAATTTGATAAAATCTATAAACCCACAGATCCTAGCTCAATGAATCTCAGACAGGATAAATCCAAAGACAACCACGTGATAGCATATTATAATCAGCTGCCGAAAACTAGTTATAAACAGAAAACTTAGCAGCCAAAGAAATATGACACATATTACATAAGGGAATAAAGAAGAAAATTCATCACAGACTTCTCATGAGGAAATATGTAAGCAAGAAGGCAATGAAATAAGATCTTTGAAGTGCTAAAAGAAAAATTATCAGCCTAGAATTCTATACCTAGTGAAAATATCGTTCCAGAATTAAGACAAAATAGAAACTTTTTCAGACAAAGAAAAGCTGAGAATTTGTTGCTAGCAGACCTACAGTATAAGGAAAATGAACTGAAGTTCCTAGGCCAGATGTCATTTGTACCAGATGGAAACCTGGATCTACACAAAAGATTGAAAAATGCTGGAATGGGTGAATAAAAAAGATATTTTCTTACTCATAATTTCTTTAGAAGACCATGTAGGGTCATGTTGGAAGCAGCAGATCCAGTGGTGGCTGCCTATGTACTGAGCTCAAAGGAGTACCACCGAAGGCCGGAGAGGAGCAAAGCATGCTGTCACCCTGGTGGCAGAGAAGAAATGGAGTAACACAGTCCAGCCAAACACAGCCCAATAGGGATATAAGGGGTGTGGTCCAGAGCTAAAAGACTTGCTTTCTCAAATGAGGGCCACAACATCTATGTTTATAGGAGCTGAAAAAGATGAAACTGAAACATCAGTATGGGTTCTGACCCATGGAAGGAAGAACTTTACTTAAAAAAAACTGAATGAAATTGTAAATAAGAAATATGATTAAAATTATCTTTATATATGTAACGAATTTATGCAACAGAACATTTTCAGTTTCAAAATAATTTGTCATTTAATTTGTAGCATCATTTTTAGACCATTCATTCATAGTTAAAGGAAAAGGAATTGAATATATTAAGTGTAGACATGATGAATTCAAATAGCCAAGAATTGTTTGTTGCACCTTTTCAAATTAGAAGTTAAAAAGTCATTGCAGCATGTTATAGGTAAGTTATTTTACTGCATTGGCTAGAGAATTCCACACTATAGCTTGGAGACCAATAAAGCCTTGGACAATTGACATTGCTCACTGCCTATTGGATGAAAATTTAGTAAAATAACTTACAGCATTGTCTTTTCTCAATGGCACAGTAACTTGTTTATTTAAACATTTAGCTGTAATCATGAAGACTTAGCATCTCATTTACAGAATTTATTAGCACCTTACAAACAGACAAATCTACAAATATGGCTGGGCTTGCAGTTTTGCTTGCAGTCAGTCATGTGGTATCAGCACTACCTAATCTTTGAAGACGATCTTTTATGTGAATGGTTGGCAACAAACATGAGTGGTGCTAAAACGTTCAAAGTGCTGAATAACTTTGAATCTCATGGTTTATGCTGGAGCAAGTTTGTTTATATTTGCATGGAGGTGCAAAAGCAATGGTGGGCAAAACTGTTGATACTATGGTACAAATTAAGGCAATAGCACCAAAAATACAAGCAGTTATTGTATTATTTACTGACATGCACTTATAGTAAAATAAAATCCAAATCCAACTTGACTTAAGAATGTCCCTGATAAAGCACTAAAAAATATTAATTTTATTAAATCCTGATGCTGGATTTAATATTCTGTGTGATGAAATCAGAGGTATACATAAGGTGCTTCTGGTATACACTGTGCTATGGTGGTTGTCTTGAGGAAAAGCATGTCAAGTTTTGAGCTTAACTAGCCACATTTTTCATAGAACATCATTTTTGCTTGAAAGAATGATGGATAAGGCATGATTAAATACTTGAATATTTGGCAAATATTTTCTCAAAAATGAAATAAGTTTGTCACTCCAGGGCAAACAACTGACAGTATTTCTTGTAAATGATAATATTCACATTTTTTGAGTGAAAATTAGAATTTCAGAAAACTTCATTCTGCCACTGGGAGCTTGACAGCTTCTCAATACTTAAGCTTTTTTTCCAGTGAGATCAGTGGTAAGATCAATGACTGATTTTTTGATACTGCTTAAAATGTGTTAGCATTTGGAATATTTCCATAACTTAGTGAACCAATATTTTCCAAATAACCAATATGTATAAGATGTGTCAAATATCCACTCAAATAATAAGATGACCAATGAGTTTTAATGTAACAGTATATAAACAGTTCATTGATATGGTTTCAGATTCCACACTGGTTTAACCTTTAAGAAACTTCTATTTGTGAAGTTTTAGTGTAGCATCAAAGAATACCCATAATTATTTCCCTATTGCAACTACATATCTATGTGAAGCTGGATTTTCTTTATATATTTTAACAAAAACAACATCTCAAAACACATTGAATGTAGAAGCAGGTATGAGAAGTCAGCTGTCGTCTATTAAGCCAGATGTTAAAGAAATGGGCAAAAGGGTATAACAATGACATTTTTCTTAGGAAATTTTTTTTGTCTTGGAAAATACACTTATTTTCATCAAAACATGTTATTTGAGCTAATATATGTTGGATTTATTCTACTTAAAATGAATTAGAGGTCGGAGGCACCCAAGATGGCCAAATAGGAACAGCTCCAGCCTCCAGCTCCCAGCACGAGCGACACAGAAGATGGGTGATTTCTGCATTTTCAACTGAGGTACCAGGTTCATCTCACTGGGGCATGTCAGACAGTTGGTGCTGGTCAATGGGTGCAGCATGACCAGCGAGAGCTGAAGCAGGGCGAGGCATCGCCTCACCTGGGAAGCACAAGAGGGAAGGGAATTCCTTTTCCTAGCCAAGGGAAACTGAGAAAAACAACACTTGGAAAATCGGGTAACTCCCACCCTAACACTGCGCTTTACCAAAGGTCTTAGCAAACAGTGCACCAGGAGATTATATCCCACACCTGGCCCGGAGGGTTCCAAGCCCACAGAGCCTCCCTCATTGCTAGCACAGCAGTCTGAGATCTAACTGCAAGGTGGCAGCGAGGCTAGGGGAGGGGTGCCCGCCATTGCTGAGGCTTAAGTAGGTAAACAAAGCCTCCAGGAAGCTCGAATTGGGTGGAGCCCACTGCAGCTCAAAGAGGCCTGCCTGCCTCAGTAGACTCCATCCCTGGGGACAGGGCATAGCTAAACAAAAAGCAGCAGAAACTTCTGCAGATGTAAATGTCCCCGTCCGACAGCTTTGAAGAGAGCAGTGGATCTCCCAGCACAGAGGTTGAGATCTGAGAACGGACAGACTGTCTGCTCAAGTGGGTCCCTGACCCCTGAGTAGCCTAACTGGGAGACATCCCCTGCTAGGTGCAAACCTACACCTCACACCTCACACAGCTGGGTAAACCTCTGAGACAAAGCTTCTAGAGCAAGAATCAGACAGCAACACTCACTGTTCAGCAATATTCTATCTTCTGCAGCCTCCACTGCTGATACCCAGCCAAAGGATCTGGAGTGGACCTCAAGCAAACTCCAACAGACCTACAGCTGAGGGTCCTGATTGTTAGAAGGAAAACTACCAAACAGAAAGGACACCCACACCAAAACCCAATCAGTACGTCACCATCATCAAAGACCAAAGGCAGATAAAACCACAAAGATGGGGAAAAAGCAGGGCAGAAAAACTGGAAATTCAAAAAATGAGAATGCATCTCCCCCTTCAAAGGAACGCAGCTCATCGTCAGCAATGGAACAAAGCTGGACAGAGAATGACTTTGACGAGTTGACAGAAGAAAGCTTCAGTTGATCAAACTACTCAGAGCTAAAGGAGGTACTACGTACCCAATGCAAAGAAACTAAAAACCTTGAAAAAAGAATGGATGAATGGATAACTAGAATTACCAATGTAGAGAAGACTTTAAAAGAACTGATAGAGATGAAAACCATGACACGAGAACTAGGTGACAAATGCATAAGCTTCAGTAACCAACGCGATCAACTGGAAGAAAGAGTATCAGCGATTGAAGATCAAATGAATGAAATGAAGTGAGAAGAGAAGTGTAGAGAAAAAAGAGTAAAAACAAATGAACAAAGCCTCCAAGAAATATGGGACCATGTGAAAAGACCAAATCTACGTCTGCTTGGTGTGCCTGAAAGTGAGGGGGAAAATGGAACCAAGTTGGAAAACACTTTGCAGGTTATCATCCAGGAGAAATTCCCCAACCTAGTAAGGCAGGCCAACATTCAAATTCAGGAAATACAGAGAATGCCACAAAGATACTCCTTGAGAAGAGCAACTCCAAGACACATAATTGTCAGATTCACCAAAGGTGAAATGAAGGAAAAAATGTTAAGGGCAGCCAGAGAGAAAGGTCGGGTTACACACAAAGGGAAGCCCATCAGACTAACAGCAGATCTCTCGGCAGAAACTCTACAAGCCAGAAGAGAGTGGGGGCCAATATTCAAAATTCTTAAAGAAAAGAATTTTCAAGCCAGAATTTCATATCCAGCCAAACTAAGTTTCATAAGTGAAGGAGAAATAAAACCCTTTACAGACAAGCAAATGCTTAGCGATTTTGTCACCACCAGGCCTGCCCTACAAGAGATCCTGAAGGAAGCACTAAACATGGAAAGGAACAACCGGTACCAGCCATTGCAAAAACATGCCAAAATGTAAAGACCATTGATGTAAGGAAGAAACTGCATCAACTAACGAGCAAAATAACCAGCTAACATCATAATGACAGGATCAAGTTCACACATAACAATATTAACCTTAAATGTAGATGGACTAAATGGTCCAATTGAAAGACACACACTGGCAAATTGGATAAAGAGTCAAGACCCATAAGTTTGCCATATTCAGGAGACCCATCTCACATGCAGAGACACACACAGGCTCAAAATAAAGGGATGGAAGAAGATCTAACAAGCAAATGGAAAACAAAAAAAAGCAGGGATTGCAATCTAGTCTCTGATAAAACAGACTTTAAACCATCAAAGATCAAAAGAGACAAAGAAGGCCATTACATAATGGTAAAGGGATCAATTCATCAGGAAGAGCTAACTATCCTAAATATATATGCAACCAACACAGGAGCACTCAGATTCATAAAGCAAGTCCTTAGAGACTTACAAAGAGACTTAGACTCCCATACAATAATAATGGGAGACTTTAACACCCCACTGTCAACATTAGACAGATCAACGAGACAGAAAGTTAACAAGGATAGCCAGGAATTGAACTCAACTCTGCACCAAGTGGACCTAATAGACATCTATAGAACTCTCCACCACAAATCAACAGAATATACATTCTTCTCAGTTCCACATCACACTTATTCCAAAATTGACCACATAGTTGGAAGTAAAGCACTTCTCAGCAAATGTAAAACAACAGAAATTATAACAAACTGTCTCTCAGACCACAGTGCAATCAAACTAGAACTCAGGACTAAGAAACTCAATCAAA
>NC_037689.1:81584659-81596293 GCF_003255815.1 Theropithecus gelada | reverse complement strand
GGATCTAATTAAACTAAAGAGCTTCTGCACAGCAAAAGAAACTACCATCAGAGTGAACAGGCAACCTACAGAATGGGAGAAAATTTTTGCAATCTACTCATCTGACAAAGGGCTAATATCCAGAATCTACAAAGAACTCAAACAAATATACAAGAAAAAAACAAACAACCCCATCAAAAAGTGGGCAAAGGATATGAACAGACACTTCTCAAAAGAAGACATTCATACAGCCAACAGACACATGAAAAAATGCTCATCATCACTCGCCATCAGAGAAATGCAAGTCAAAACCACAATGAGATACCATCTTATGCCAGTTAGAATGGTAATCATTAAAAAATCAGGAAACAATAGGTGCTGGAGAGGATGTGGAGAAATAGGAACACTTTTACACTGTTGATGGGACTGTAAACTAGTTCAACCATTGTGGAAAACAGTGTGGCGATTCCTCAAGGATCTAGAACTAGAAATACCATTTGACCCAGCTATCCCATTACTGGGTATATACCCAAAGGATTATAAATCAAGCTGCTTTAAAGACACATGCACATGTATGTTTATTGCAGCACTATTCACAGTAGTAAAGACTTGGAATCAACCCATATGTCCATCAGTGACAGACTGGATTAAGAAAATGTGGCACGTATACACCACTGAATACTATGCAGCGATAAAAAAGGATGAGTTCATGTCCTTTGTAGGGACATGGATGCAGCTGGAAACCATCATTCTCAGCAAACTATCACAAGAACGGAAAACCAAACACTGTATGTTCTCACTCATAGGTGGGAATTGAACAATGAGATCACTTGGACACAGGAAGTGGAACATCACACACCGGGGCCTACTGTGGGGAGGCAGGAAAGGGGAAGGATAGCATTAGGAGATATATCTAATGTAAATGACGAGTTAATGGGTGCAGCACACCAACATGGCACATGTATACGGATGTAACAAATCTGCATGTTGTGCACAGGTACCCTAGAACTTAAAGTATAATAATAATTTTAAAAAATGAATAAGTATTTTAAAAACTAAAAAAATTGTTTAAAGCAAAACAATAACAATGTATCGAGAGGTTTATAACACATGCAAAAGTAAAATGTATGACTACAATACCACAAAGAAAGAGAAAGGAAAAAAATGGAAGAACGCTGCTGTAAAGGTACTATATTATATGTGAAGTAATGTAATACTATTTAAAAGTTGACCCTGATAAGTTAAAAACGTATACTGTAGGCCGGGCATGGTGTCTCACACCTGTAATCCCAGCACTTTGGGAGGCCAAGGCAGGCGAATCACTTGAGGTCAGGAGTTCAAGACCAGCCTGGCCAACATGGTGAAACCTCATCTCTACTAAAAATACAAAAATCAGCCGGGTGTGGTGGTATGCACCTGTAGTCTTGGCTACTAGGGAGGCCGAGGCAGGCAAATTGCTTGAACCCAAGAGGCAGAGGTTGCAGTGAGCCGAGATTGTTCCACTGCACTCCAGCCTGGCTGACACAGCAAGACTGTGTCTAACAAAAAACAAAAAACAAAAACAAACAAACAAAAAAACCAAACACATACCCAGAGGTAAACCCCAGAGAAACCACAAAGATCAGCATTGCCCTGATATCAAAACCAGACAAAGACATTACAAGAAAAGAAAAAACAGGCCAACTTCCCTTATCAACATAGACACGGCCGGGCGCGGTGGCTCAAGCCTGTAATCTCAGCACTTTGGGAGGCCGAGACGGGTGGATCACGAGGTCAGGAGATAGAGACCATCCTGGCTAACACGGTGAAACCCCGTCTCTACTAAAAAATACAAAAAACTAGCCGGGCGAGGTGGCGGGTGCCTGTAGTCCCAGCTACTCGGGAGGCTGAGGCAGGAGAATGGCATAAACCCGGGAGGCGGAGCTTGCAGTGAGCTAAGATCATGGCCACTGCACTCCAGCCTGGGTGACAGAGCGAGACTCTGTCTCAAAACAAAACAAAACAAAACAAAACAAAACAAAACAAAACAAAACATAGACACAAAAAAACCTTGACCAAGTTTCAGCAAAATGAATCCAGGAATACATAAAAAGGATAATATAACATGACCAAGCAGGGTTTATTCCAGGAATGCAAAGTTAGTTTAACATTAAAAAATCAGTGCTTGTACTAACAATAAAGGAGGATACCATATGATCATTTCAATAGATGAAGAAAAACATTTGACAAAATCAATACTCATTTGTAAGAAAAAAAAGTCTCAGTAAATTAGGAATAGAAGGGAACTTCCTCAACCTAAAAAAGAACATTTTTGAAAAATCCTACAGCTAATATTACACTTCATAGTGAAGATTAAGCGCTTTCCCCCTATGACTGGGGACCAGATAAAGATATTCACTCACCATTTCCACTCAGCATTGCACTGGAGGTCCCAACCAGTGCAAAAAGGTAAGAAAAAGAAAGATTATACAGAAAGAAGGAAAACTCTCTTTATTCACAGATGACGTTTGCATACACAGATTATGCTAAGCAATCTACAAAAAAGCTACTAGATTTCTTGATTATATTTTCAGCTCATGGAGGGCAGGGTATTTTGTGTACTCCTTTGTATCCCCTTTATATTTGATGCATATCTCTACAGTCACTCTTCCTACTGTCTTATTCTTTTTCTGCTCTGTATTATAACTATCTGTGCATTTGCATGTCTCCCCAGCACTTACACCACCCTCCCTCCCTAGCTGCTTGAGGTAGGGGATGAATTTCTCTCTTTGCATCTCCTAAGACATTTAGCATGGTGCCTGGCACAGAATGGGTGCTCAGCAAATATTTTTTGATCTACCATTTGTTGATCTGATTTCAGAGGACCACAAGGATATTTGTGTGCAACTGTGTATTGTGCCCCAGAACTTATATGACTTCATACTGTGTAGCCTATTTTTGGCAATTTTCATTAAAATGTTATCTTATTGTACCTGGAAGACTGTCATTTCAATTTTATTCTTTGTTCCTTCTTGCATGACTCACATCTCTTAAACCAGAAGGATATGACAGAAGGAATTCACAAAGGGTTTGGGCAAATTTATGAATGACATAGTCATAAATGTCTGGGTATAAGAAGTGAGCAGCATGCAAAGGGGAAGGAGATAACTTGCTTTTTTTTTTTTTTTTTTTGATACGGAGTCTCGCACTGTCGCCTAGGCTGAAGTGCAATGGCACGATCTTGGCTCACTGCAACCTACACCTTCCAGGTTCAAGCAATTCTCTTGCCTCAGCCTCCTGAGTAGCTGGGATTACAGGCGTGCACCACCACGTCCAGCTAATTTTTTGTATCTTTAGTAGAGATGGGGTTTCACCATGTTGGCCAGGCTGGTCTCAGATTCCTGACCTCAAGTGATCCGCCCACCTTGACCTCCCAAAGTGCTGGGATTACAGGTGTGAGCCACCGTGCCCGGCCGAGAACTTGCATTTTTAAAGTGCCTATTAGGTTCCAGGGGACTATGTGTTAGGCACTTGACATACATTATATCTCATTTAATCTTACAGAATATTTCAGTATAAAGACAGAACATCTATTTATAAGGCCCAGCCTACACCCATTCAGGCCCATAGCTTCTCCACGTACCAGAGGCAGTATTCATCTTTATTAAAAATTTATCAATCTTTTAACACAGATGAAACTTTGGATTTGCTTTTGTTTCTCAGGAATAGAGCATTTATTCTCAGTTCAGTCTTCTACAGCTTAAAACTTGTTTCTGACATAACTTGATCAGTTTATAAAGTCTTAGAGCTTTAAATTACAATGCAATCTGAGATATTCCCACAGCAATAACAGCGATTACATTTGTTCACAGCACTTACCTTTATATTTCATTAAGCTTCCAAATACTGAATAAAGGTAAGACAAACCAAGAAAAGAGACTTCTATTAACCCTGACATCAGCAAATTGTCTCAAATTATAGTGTACCTTCTATTTGTATTCTAGACATATTGAATGGTTTTTCTGAGATACATATTGTACCTCACCTGAGGTTAGGAGAAAATTGGAAGAAAATTAGTTTAAGTTGTTTCTAATTTTTAAAAAATAATAGCAACTTTAAAAAGCATCATGCTCCCAAGTGTACAGCTACTGTATCTGTCAGAATTCATAACATTAAAACTAAAGCGGCATCCCTAATCCTTGGGAAATAGCTTGAGAAGGTGGGGCTGCATGTACCGGTTTGTTATTTTAAGTTATCCAGTCTAAGGTCTGTAGTTATACATCTTAATCTATAACATGGTTCCTGCTTGCAGGGGAACTGGGGTGATAGGTAGGAACAAAGGTATGCCTTTGGATTAGGGATTATCAGCACACTCACAGGTCCCAGACAGCTTTCTGTGAACTTGTTTTGGGAAAACTAGAACAGACATCTTTGCTTTGGAAAACATAAAGCCCATCTTGTATGACTAAAGAAAATGGCAAGGGCTCAAATGATGTTTCACATTTTGGATGGTCCCATTCCAGCCTCTGTGTGCCACTAATTGCTAGAAAAACACCAGCAATGGTGTTTATAGCGCTTATGGGTTCCTTGAATTTTACATTGGTCAAAGAAAATTGAGAGATCAGGACTACCACCAAAGAACATGTGCCACATACCACCTATGAAACTTCTTTAAAAAATAGATGAAAATCCAGCTTTCACATTTAAAAAATAGCCCCTTCCTTTTTGAGGCTAGGGGATAAAAATATGCACATATTCCAAAGAATTCTTTGTGTGAACAGGTGACCCCTTCCCACAGTCTCTGTAATTAATTGAGAAATTAAAGTTGGTTGGCCTTTGAGATCTCTTATAAAAAAAAAAAAAGGCAGAAGGTCTTGGATATTTTGGAACAAGAGTCCACTATTCTGCCAAGACAGTGTGTTATTGTTATTGAAGTGTCTCTCAACAAAACGGTATTGAGTGGTGAGGACGTGATTTTGATTAGGTGGAATGACTCAGCTCTTCCCCTTAAAGAAGAGAGGACTTGTCAGAGCCTTACTTACCTCATGATCTGGGATCTCAGAGGATAGTGTTTTCCCTAGGATGACCCCGGTCAAGTATGTCCAGCATCGAGCCGTGTTGGCAAGGTTATAGCCTCCTGTCTCCATCAAGAATTGTGAAGTTAGGAAAGAATAGTCACAAAACAGCAGGAGAGGGAAGGAGGATAAAGAAAGAGAGAAAAATGTTTTAATAAAAGACAACCTCAAATTGCAGAATTTCCCCTAAATATCCCTTTGTGATATTTTTAAACCACCTATTAGGCAGACTTTGGTGGACCAGTCAAATCATGCACAGTGTAAAACTGGGCAGTCCAAGGTTTGCAAAGATTAAAGAGGCTCTCATCTCTCCAAAAATATGTACCTGAGGAATCCAAACTCCTCAGTTCCATCAAGAGCCATCAGCAAGACTCAGATCTCTGGAATCCGGATCTCTTCAGGTGATCTACCCAATGGAAAGATTTCTGTGATGAATTTTGCAACAATTCTATAAAATGACTGCTGAATGTGATTTGTATTTTAAAACTATTGGCAGATCTAGCCCTAAAAACCCAGGAAACAGAAAAGGAAAATGCTGACAAAAACAGACTTCCTTCTTTTAATATCAGCATTCCTTTTTGCCACAAAACATAGGCCTGGTGGCAGAGATCAAAGAGAGTGAGATGAGGAAGGGACCGTTGATGGATGCTCTGACCCATCTCATCAGGTCCTGTCACAATCACCCAACAGCCATATTGTACTGGCTAATAATCAGCATATTTTTGTGCTGAATAGATGTGCTCTGCCATGCAAGCATTCAAACATTGGCCTTTAGCTAAATTCTAAGAGTATAAAGGTAAAATGGAATGATTTCCTAATCTCAATGCAGCCTAAGGGAAACAGAATCTGGTCGATTTTAGATAGGGTGACCATATAAATTATCATACAAAATGGTATACTTTTAAAAGTAAAAGAGGGCACTATTAATCATTACACTGGGATAACATGTATAAACTAGGACATATGGTCACCCTTTTCTTAAGCTTTTCTACTATTTGAAAGGTCACGGATGCTTTGAGTATGTCTTTTAGGCCTCAATGGGGTCCACTGAAGCTTGGGGATGTGGCTTTCTTTACGAACTGTGTGTTAATAGGGGCTGAGAATTTCAGTTAAATAGTACAGGTATTACTTTAAATACTCCCGACACGGAAAAACTCGAATTTATAAGATAAACTTATTTGGTATATTTAATTTCAAAAAAGGTCACTATAGGTTTTGCTTAGGTAGTAAACTATCTCTGGTACATATACAATATGATTTGATTTGCAAAAATTCCATTTATGCACAAGCATTTTCAGGAATACACATATTTCCTAAGAAGAGTTATATATTCAAATGTCAAAACTTTGGGCTAAGAAAGCAAAAAGGCTTTAGAGCATGCTAACAGGCTTTTAATGTAAAGACTATAGCCTCAAACAAAAGTCAGGTTCTAACCTGATGTATATAGTAGAAAGGTCTCTCCCCCTCCTTAGCTGTACCTGTATCATAATCACCATCCTTAGTGCTGTCAAGGAAAGTAATATGTCACACAGTACTTATCAATTTTATCTTTTTCTTCAGTTGAAGTTAATATATTTCTTGCCAGCTTTTCATAAGAGGTTGTCTCTTGTAAGTACCTTTAATTTTGAGCCTTCTAGAGTTTGAGGCTGCCAAAGGACCAGGCTTGTGTACTTGTGTTGAATGCCCACTCATTTAATAAGGCCTCCCCACAATTTCCTCTAACAGGTTGACAAAGCAACCAACAATTAGCTCTTCTATAATATATGCATTTTAAGCTCAATCTGCTTGACCATGTTATTTTAACACACCAATCTATTCATCCAATGAAATAAAGATTATGCTAGGTAGGTAGACAGAAGATTTTAAGCAAGACATCTTTAAAGGTGGTAGATGTTGTGACAAGTTCCATTCTCAAATGTATAAATGCTTCTACTGAATAGACTGGGCTTCCTTTTGGCTAAGTAATACAAATAATCAGCACACACCAAAGGCAAGAATGCCCAAGAGACTACAGATCTCTCAATTTTACTTCACTATAACAAATCCACGCTTTTTGGGGGAAGAGTCATTCTTGAATTCAGCTTATTTAATTAATTTGTGTGTTTACTACTTACATACAAGTAGAGTTGGAATTTCAGTGACATGTTCCCAAAAGATGATTACTAGAACTGAAAATCAAATACTACACTGAGAGAAGATGGATCAGTCTACTGGGGTTAACATCCTATATTCTTAAGATTCGAGGTAACCTTTAACCAGAGGATCTTTGCTTCAGGAATTGAAATTTAGACTTTAGAGTGCCAAGAAGTCAATGCACATGCTAAGCTGAGAAGTGTGTCAGAGTATTTTCTTATGCTGAACTGTGGAGGTGGCAGATTTTATTGACTCAGGCTTCTGGGCTTCAGGTATGTTGGTATTATCCAATCCAAGAAAGCCAAGTTTTCCAAGTTCAGTGCCAATGTACAAAATGTGGAGGAAGGTCAACAAATTCTCCTGGTAATCTTCCTCTATACTCACCTCCTCCCAAAATGAGTGTTGCCAACTGCCATTGAAGGATGTACTTAAGACACTTGCCAATTCCCACTGGAGTCATGTTAAAGGAGCACATGGGATCCCCAGCTATTGTGTCAGCTCCCAACTGTAAGACCACTGCTTTGGGATTAAAGGCTTGGTATACTTCCTTTAGTACACTATATAAAATAGAAAGGATACAAAATATCAGAAAAATATAGGTCAGTTTGGTCTAGGGGTAGTGGTGGTGGTGGGGCAAGTTAGAGGTATAACTGAATTAGCAAATAGTTAAGGGAAAAAAACACAACCTGTCAAACTCATCAAACTTTCCACCTAAAAAGGGTGAATCAGACCATATGTAAATGATACCTTAATAAACCTGACTTGCAAAATAATTCCCTCTACTTCCACCCTCATCAATGAACACATCTGTCCTTCTGTTTTAAAATTCAGACTTCCTTGAAATATTCATATTAATTTAACTTCAACAGCCATAGGACATAGTATACACATTTAGTCCATTTTAAAATCTGGGGAAATAAAATATATACTGAATAGTCGTTAAGGGTTCTTTCTGATTATTTAAGATTAGGACCATACTTGGAGTTTAATCACCTGGTTCTCAGTGGGGACTGGGGAGAAGAATTACATGCTTTACAAGCATAGATGTTATCAGGTAAGTTTTTATTATGCAAAAGGACTAACGGGTTATGAAATGCAATCCTCCCTAATGCATATGTAACCAGGGTATTATAGGGAAGGGAACTGTAACAACTGATCTAAAATTATAAATCTGAAAGCACCCTAAAGAACAAATTGTAGTGTAACAATGAGCATAATTTTGGATAGAATCATTCAATGCTACCTAGTCAACCTACCTTTTATTTTTGATAGAACACTTGTAGATGAAAAGGAAGATGTCAATGTGACAGACGACCTTAGTCAAGCTTTCAGTATTATCATTAATTGAACACTGACAGTGTCCAGAATACATTCCTAGGAGTTATAAAGTCTCTGCTCTCAAGGGGCTTACAATCTACTTTCCAGTTATTCAAGGGCCTGAATAACTCTTACAGAGACGTATAAACAAGTGCAAATTAACATACATCAGAGTTGAGAAAATACAGAGTCAAAAAGTGATCAAAAATGTTGAGGTTAATGACCTCTTCATAATCAACATGTCAAATTACACCAGTGCAGCAAGACCAGAAATATCCCAGATCTTTCTGAAAATGCAAAAGGAATTCAGGGACATAAAAAGCCATCCTCCCAAATCCATATGTAACAAGGGTACTGAAATTATTGAATAGTGCTCACCCACAGAGGCATTCTTTGACTCAAAGGACTGTTTTGTTTTGATTTCTCATCTACACAGAAGAATATTGAGTGAGTGATCGTAGAGATTATAAGAATATTATAAAAATAATGACATATGATCCTTAATACAAGGATACTTGGGCCTATTCTCTCTTTCATATGCTTATCTCCTGGGTGCAGAGGGAAGATAAGCTAACTGAATAGTTTAGACGACATTTATTGAGCATCTACACGTACAGAGCACCCTATTAGCTGCTGCTGGGAGACACAGAGGAAGGCGTGATGTCTGTTCTAAAAAGGTTTCTAGCTTAAGGAGGAGGAGGAGGGGGAGGCAACAAGACTAATGTTCTGTTCATTCATTCTTTCCCTCACTTACCACACATTTTCCTGAGCATCCACTGTGTGCCCAGCATGTAACTGTACCAGATGCTGCAGGAACAAAGATGAATATGACACAACCCCTAGCTTCATGTAGCCCGGAAATAGAGGGAAAGACACAGACTATGTCAATAAATAATTAAAATACAACGATAAATGAAGTGTCAGAAATGGCACAGAGTAGGGAATAATCAACTTTTCCTGAGGATTTTAAAAAGGCTCTACAGAAGTAACTCTTGACTTAGGTCCTAAAAGATGAGAACTACAGTGAGCCAACTCTCAAGATGGCTAAACTGAAAAATGGTAACAATGATTCCTGGTAAGGATGTGGAGAAACCAGATCATAAACATATCTTGCTGGTGGGAACGTAAAATGATGTAGCCACTCTGGAAAATAGTTTGGCAGTTCCTGTCAAAACTAAAAATAGATTTACCATATGACCTAGTAATTGTACTCTTGGGCAATGTATTCCAGATAATTTAAGACTGATTTTTGTGTAGGAACTTGTACATGAATGTTGATAGCAGCTCAATTTGTAATAGCCATACATTGGAAACAACCCAGATGCACTTCAACAGATAAATGGTTAAACAAACTGGTACAACCATGCCACTGGAATATTGTTCATTCATAAAAAGGAGCAAACTATTGATACATGCAAAAAAATCTGGATGGCTCTCAAGGGAATTATGCCGGGTCAATAAGGCCAATCTCAAAAGATTGTCTGCTGCATGAGTCCATTTATATTATATTTGCAAAATAATAATTACAGAGATGGAGAATAGATTAGTTGGTTGCCAGGGGTTAGGGATGGATGTAACTACAAAGGCATAGCATGAGGGAGCCTTGTGATGATGGTACTGATCTGTATCTTGATTGTGGTTGTAGTTATGCAAGGCTACATGTGTGATAAAATTGCATAGAGCTACACACACACACACACATACACACACACACACACACATGCATGTATAGTTGGTGAAATCTAAATAAGCTCCATGGCTTGTACCAATGTCCAATATCAACTTCTTCATTTTGATGCTGTAATATAATTGTATAAGGTGTCAACATTGGGGGAGGCTGGATGAAGGGTACCTGGGACTTCCCTATATATTTTTTTGCAACCTTCTGTGAATCTGTGATTATTGTGCAATAAAAGTTTTTTAAAAAAGTGTAGAAATTTATAGGTATGTAGGGTGACGATAGGGAATTTGGAGGCAGAGATGATTGTGGGGTTACTGGTAGGGGACTAAGTCCAGAGAAGGAAGTATGCACGCAGGAGCATGAAGGCTTGACAGCAGGAGTGGTGGGATGAGGCTAGAGAGGTAAACGTGGGCTATATATACCCGGCAGGCTAATGAGTTTGGACTTTTGCTTAAAGGGTACAAAATGTCTCAAACATTGTATGGGTGCATGTGTGCATCTGTGTGTGTGTGCTTTGAAGGCATAATTAGATTTCCATTTTAAAGATACTGAAGATCTATTGTAGGATACCCTGAAGGTTGATGAGGGCTTTTGCAACCATCCAGGCCAGTGACAGCAAGGATAAGGAGGAAGAGACAGATTTGGGAGAAATTTATATGGTAGAATTGATGGGGTAATAGAGAATGACACACAAGAAAAGCATATACATATAACATTTGTGAGTGTTTGGTATTTAGGAGAGAGGAAAGGATAAAGGCAGGCAGGTGTTTCTGGAGTAGTTGTTTTGATTACAGCCACGTAGGGAAAATAAGTCCTCAAGGAGTTCTGATAAAGAGGGCTCTGGATGGGTATTGAAAAGGTTGATAAGAAGCTTTGAGAAAGGTAGGGCATTTTGTACATAGTGCAAACTTCAAAGCAACTGAAGTAAGGGCAGCTTACAGAGGGCTGGATGGTGAACACTTTTAAATTCAAGACTGGAAGTTTTCATTTGATTTGACAGTCAAATGGAAACCATTGGAGAAGTATGAGGTAAGTACTAATGTTGCTGAAAAATTATGCTTAGGAACTTAGCTTTTTGCTGTTGCATGTAAGGTCAAAGTGACAAAGTCAACCCCACAGGGGTTGGCAAAAAGGGTATTGAAGCATTCTAGTCATAATGGCAGCAGGAAGCAAGGTAAGGTAAATTTGGAAAAAATTGGGAGGGCTAATTGACAGAGTAGGAGTGGAGCATCAAAGAAGAAAACACTGTGTCAATTCCTCCAGAATTCCCAGGATGGGAAA
The DNA here is from genome assembly GCF_003255815.1 of Theropithecus gelada. Taxonomy (NCBI): domain Eukaryota; kingdom Metazoa; phylum Chordata; class Mammalia; order Primates; family Cercopithecidae; genus Theropithecus; species Theropithecus gelada. The sequence goes on along the minus strand of NC_037689.1, from coordinate 81,584,848 downwards.
AGAAAAATTGGAATATTATTTTTCCTATTGCCACTTCCAAATCTAACATTCTTTCCTCTCGTCAATCGCTCCCTCTTTTGAGTCAATGTCATTTGATAATATTACTCAAATACTATCGAAGTTCTTATCTTTCACCTCCCTTGGGGATTTTTTTTTTTTTTTTTTTTTTTTTTTTTTTTTTTTTTTTGA
>NC_037689.1:81555720-81584561 GCF_003255815.1 Theropithecus gelada | reverse complement strand
TTTTTTTTTTTTTTTTTTTTTTTTTTTTTGAGACGGAGTCTTGCTCTGTAGCCCAGGCTGGAGTGCAGTGGCCGGATCTCAGCTCACTGCAAGCTCCGCCTCCCGGGTTTGCGCCATTCTCCTGCCTCAGCCTCCGGAGTAGCTCGGACTACAGGCGCCCGCCACCTCGCCCGGCTAGTTTTTTGTATTTTTAGTAGAGACGGGGTTTCACTGTGTTAGCCAGGATGGTCTCGATCTCCTGACCTCGTGATCCGCCCATCTCGGCCTCCCAAAGTGCTGGGATTACAGGCTTGAGCCACCGCGCCCGGCCCCCTTGGGGATTTTAGCACCTCGTTCACAATTTTTCTCATTCTCCATTTCCTTGTCATCATTTTCTGCAGTTCAATATTCATTCCCTCACTCAAACCTTGATTCAAAAACTAGAGACACAGAAATAAGCAAGACTCAAGAAGCTTCTGGTCCATTAGGGGAAGAAAACAGGAAAACAAGTAATTGTGATAAATGCTATAATATTCATTCATTCACTCATTTCATTCATTCATTCAACAAATGTTAATTGAATGCCTACTATAGGTACTAGGTTGGGCAATGGGTTCACAGTATTGAACAAGAGATCTATTCTTTCCCCTATGCCTGTCCTAACTCTCTAACATCACAGTTTCTTTATCTTTTCAACAATAGTGATGTCCACCTGCACTCTACTTTATTCCTAATCATAGACACACTTTGGGGCCTGATAAAGAAGCACTTGGAATTGCTCTTCTTCTAAGATCCTGAACTCTGAACTACTTTCTCCATCTACAATTTTCTATCTTTCCAATTCCTATTGCATTTCCTGTTTATTCTTACTGTAACTTCTATTCCCTAGTTGTTTTCCCCCTATTTTCAAAGTACACCATCGTATAAATATTTTTTCTTTTGAGACAGGGTCTCAGTCTCTCACCCAGGCTAGAGATCAGTGGCATGATCATGGTTCACTACAGCTTTGACCTCCTGAGTTCAAGCAGTCCTCTCATCTCCGCTTCCCAAGTTGCTGGGACTATAGGCCACCACATCCAGCTAATTTAAAAATTTTTGGGGGTACACATGGGGTCTCACTTTGTTGCCCAGGCTAGACTCGAACTCCTGGGCTCAAGTGATCCTCCCACCTTGGCCTCTCAAAATGCTGGGATTACAGGTGTGAGCCATCATGCCCAGGTCAGCCTATCTTTTGACTTCATATGCTTCATTACTCATTCTGGGGAATATAATTAGTCATTTTGAAAACTTACTTTAGCACCCTAGTTCCCTCACACCTTTGCCATTTTTGCCTTGTCAGTCCTTAAGCCCTTGGATGAACCACACCATCAGAGTTTTCTCTCTGTTCTGCTGGAGGAAGCTGAGAAATCAAGTGAATTGTTTCCATTAGAGTTTATGCTTATAACTCCAATTCAACAAATTCTACAAACACTAATTGAGTGATTAATATGGGCCACACACTCTCTACAGCTTGGCCATCTTTCACTTTACCTCCAAGTGATGAAGAATTACATTTCATACAGCAGCTAGTCTAATTTTTGAAAAATACAAATATAATGAGAGGACATTCTTGATATAAAAAATTAAACATGGCCAGTCACGGTGGCTCATGCCTGTAATCCAGCACTTTGGGAGGCCGAGGTGGGCAGATCACTTGAGGTCAGGAGTTTGAGACCAGCCTCGCCAACATGATGAAACCTTGTCTCTACTAAAAATAGAAAAATTAGCTGGGCGTGGTGGCAGGCACCTGTAGTCCCAGCTACTCAGGAGGCTGAGGCAGGAGAATCACATGAACCTGGGAGGCGGAGGTTGCAGTGAGCTGAGATCGCACTACTGCACTCCAGCCTGGGCAACAGAGTGAGACACAGTATCAAATAAATAAATAAATAAATAAATAAATAAATAAATAAAGGTCTATCAAATAAAAGTGAAAAATCTCCCTGTTTCCATCTCAACTTCCACCCCAGAGGTAACTGCTGATTAAGTTTGTTGTGTATCTTTCTGGATCAAATTTTTCTGCCTCATACTGGACAGAACTGGTTGAAGCTACGTGTAATGAGTGCCTTTCTTTACCTCTTTTCTCTACCTGAAAATGTCCTCCATCATATTTCTTCTCCCCTTCCAGCTTAATTTATCCCTCTAAGCACTAAATCCTCTTTTGTTGCTTTAAGGGTCATGTATCACCAATGAGCTCTTTTCTTACATCTTCAGTCCCTGAATTCCTGCTGATTCAGTTCCTGTAGGTTATAAGTTACAAGTTGCCCATCTATCCCTCCCCTTCTCAGCATTGTCCAACTTATCCACATACTGGCCACCTATACATACTTCTTGCAATCCAGAATCTGATCTTACTGCTCTCCTGAAATTGCTCTCTTAAAGGTAGAGAGACCTCTAGATTACCATATCCAAAAGCCTTTTCTCTGTTATCTTTTTCAAACTTCTTAGAAGCAACTGACAGTTGATTCTACTAAAGAATCTGCAGCTAGTTATCAGGGGCTACAGTTCCAGTAAAAAATATATATATTTTAAAAGTAATTTAAAAATAAGTTTATTGACCTTCATATACTATACAATTCCCTCATTTAAAGTGTACAATTCAATGGCTTTTAGCATATTCAAAGAGTTGTGCACACAACATCACAATGAATTTTAGAATATTTTCATTGTCCTCAAAAGAAACCCTGAACCCATTACCAGTCACTATCTATTCCCACCACTCTTCAACCCCTAACCCCTGGCAATCACTAATATACTTTCTGTCTCTATGAATTTGTCTAATTTTGACCTTTCATATCAGTGGAATCATATAATGCTTTCTTTTGTGACTGTCTTGAAGGTTCATTTGTGTTGTAGCATGTATCGGTACTTCATTCCTTTTTATGGTTGAATAATATCCAATTGCATGGATAGACCACATTTTATCCATTTAACGGTTGATGTTATTTCCACTTTTTGGCTGATATTAATAATGCCACTATAGTATACTACTACAGATATACATGTACAGGTTTTGTGTAGACACATTTTCAATTCTCTTGGGGATATATACCTAGGAGTAGAATTGCTGGGTCATGTGGCAACTCTATGTTTAACCATTTGAGGAACAGCTAGACTGTTTTCCACAGTGGCCACACCATTTTACATCCCCATCAGCAATATATGAAGGTTCCAATTTCTCCACATCTTCACCAACACTTGCTATTTTTTGTTTTGTTTCATTTTAAATTAATTATAACCATCCTAGTGGGTGTGAAGTAGTATCTCACTGTGGTTTTGATTTGCAGTTTTCTGATTAGTAATAAAGTTGAATATCTTTTCACGTGCTTATTGGATATTTGTATATCTTCTTTGAAACAATATCTATTTCAACCCTTTGCCCATTTTAAACTGGGTTATCTTTTAAAACGGAGTTGTAAGAGTTCTTATTCTAAATATGTCTCTTATCAGACACATGATTTGCAAATATCTACTCCCATTCTGTGGATTATCTTTGCACTCTCTTGATAGTGTCCTTTGCAGCACAAAGTTTTAAATTTTGATGAAATTCAGTTTATCTATTTCTTCTTTTTTTGCTTGTTTTTGGTGTCATATCCAAGAGACCACTTCCTATTCCAACATCATGAAAATTTACATCTATGTTTTCATCTAAGAGTTTTACAGTTTTAGCTCTTACATTTAAGTCTTTGATCTATTTTTAAATTAATTTTTATGTATGGTGTGAGGTAAGGGTCCAACTTTATTCTTTTATATATTGATACATCCAGTTGTCCTATCATCATTTGTTGAAAAGACTGTCCTCTCCCCTATTGAATGGTCTTGGCCCCTTTGTGTAAAATCAATTGACTATAAATGTGGGGGTTAATTTCTGGACTCTGAACTCCGTTCCATTAATCTATATGTCTGTCCTCATGCCAGCACGACACAGCTTTGATTACTGTAGTTTTGTAGTAAGTTTTAAAGTTGAGAAGTTTGAGTTTTCTAACTTTGTCCTTCTGTTTCAAGATTGCTTTTGCTATTCTGGGTCAGATTTCTGGATACATTTTAGGATTAGATATGTCAATTTGTGAAGAGAAGTCAGCTGTGATTTACAGCTACATTTGGACCATGCTAAACTTGTCATCTTACCTCTTCTATTCCCTATCTCTGTTAATGATGTCCATCTTTTCAGTTACCCATGTTCAAAACTGAGGAATTTGAAAGTCACCCTTTCAGATTCCTCCCTTTTCCTGTTCCTCTCCAATTACCAGTCTTCTACCAATCTCTCTCCTATTCCTTCCTCTCCACTCCCACTGCAGTACTCTAATCTAGCCCTTATGACCACCTTCATGGATTATACCAATAGCTTCCTAATCAGTTTCCCTGCCTCAAGTCTCTTCCCTCTCCAATCCTTCATACATATAACCATCAAATTAATTTTCCTTAGGGAAATAGTTTTGATAAAGTTACTTCTTAATTCAAAAACCTTTTACATCCCTCCACTGTCTTTAGAGACACTTAATATTCTTAGGCTGTGATCCAAAGTGCTTTGTAATCTGACTATGGCCTACCTTTAAAATCTTATTTTCCAATAACAACTTAACCTATATTATTCTATAGGCAAACTGAACTCTCCATTATTCACCTCACTCACCTTGTATTTTCTTGCAAGTATGCCTTTTGTCATGTACTTACTTGTGCCTGAAAGTTACCTTTCTACATGTCTACATCATAGCCATTCTTTAAAGGCGAGCTTAAATTTTATCTACTCCATGAATGAGAATGATAATAATGATGACAACAGCCAACATTTATTGAGCACTTTATTCAGAATAGAGCACTGTTCTATGTATTTTACATGTATTAGCTCATTTGACCCTCATAATAATTCATAACAGGTATTATTTTTAATCCTATTTTACAGACAGGGAAACTACCATACAGAGAGGTTAAGAAATCTGTACAAAATCACACAGCTATTAAGTGGCAGAGTTGGTTTTTGAACCCAGGCATTCAGGCACCAGAGTTTTTGCTCTAAACCACTACAATATATCTGCTTCCATGACTTACTGAGCTACTATGCATCAGATACTATGTCAGTCACTTTACCCACATTATTTCAATATAACAGCAGACGCTGTTGCCAAAACTTTACTGGGAAGAGTGTTAACCTTCCCAAGCAAGCTTTGATTTTATGATTCCCTCATTCTAAAACCTTCAGTGGCTCCCAAAATGTTTACAGAATATGGTACAAATTTTCATAGCTAAGAATTCCAGCTCTTCCATGATGTGGTTCCCACCCACGTTTCCAATCTTCTTTGCAACTTCTCCTTCATGCACTTTACAGTCCAGCCAAACTAAAACCACTGCTATTCTTTGTGCATAGCTCAGACTCTCCCAACTTTGATCTTGCTGTACCCTGTGTGTAGAACATCCTTCCCTACAATCTCTGTATATTCAAACTTGACCCAGATTTTATAAACACTCATATACATTCACACACTTTGTAAAGACAGAGTAATTAGCTACCCTTTAGAAACCAGATCAAATGTTACCTCCTCAATTACGCCTTTTTCTGAAGTATTTTCTCTCTTTGAATACCCACAGCATTCTATCTCTTATGGTTCTTACAATTTTCTATGTTTTATTTATTTAAATGTGTGTGAATATGAAAATCAATCTCTATTTATTTATCTAACATTTTAAAATTTCCACTAACTTCCTTGAGGGTAGAATCAATACTTTATACATAGTAAGCATTCAATAAATAGTCATTAAATGAATAAATGAATGAAATGTCACTCCAGATTGCTTTTGGGAAAGTTTCCCTAACCACTGTAACAGTACTGTTTGCTACACCGCAAATCATTAATTTTTCATCTTGTGAAAGTATAAAATCTCTTATCCAGAAAGGAGGGGGAGAACAGGCATTTCTTTACACTACATTAGTAACTTCCCTATAAACATACAAGATATTCATTTAAAATGCAGTTTTCTTGATGAGAAACCTGATCCTTCAGTATTCAGTAGTCTAGTTTTCAGACAAGGCTATGCAAATGAGGAAGAGAAGCTGTGGCAGCTGCTTCCACAGGCCTGGATTTGGGGCAGGGGGTTCATGCCTGAGGAGAATAAAAGCCAGGGTGGTGACATTAATGATGCTTTTGGATAAAATAAAAGCCCAAGAACAAAATCATAGAGTTATTCTCTTTTCTTTGATTCCATCAGGGTAGACCATAGCTTCTACTGTGTGCCTTTGAGATCTTTCACTGGTGCTTCTTTACCTCTAATATCAGGGGCTGAACATGTTTTTTTTTTTTTTGGTTGCTGTTGTTATTTAGATAATCAATATCCTAAAAGATTCATCTCAGGGCAATGGGATACCAGAGCAATGGCGTTATAGTCACCCTTAACCAATACTGGTGGTGGAGTGTGGTAACCCTAACTTGTCCCTCTAGCAAGACCTCTGATGGGTTCATGCTCCCAGAAGGTTTAGTCTCCTGACTTTCTACCTTGTACACCAGTCTAAACCAGCCTTGTCATCTTCATGCTTTCCAACAGACACTCTCAGCACCCTCTAGAGACTCCCTCAATAGAGATTAAAGAAATGAGAAATTCAAAGTTGAAAAACCAAGAAGGGTAGGATGCAGAGGGAGAGAAGAGAAAAATATTTGCTACTAAAGCTTTGAATTATCAATGTCAGCCTGAGAAAAGTTATTGCCAGCAGCAAAACCCCTTTCTAAGACATAAATTTTAAACCTATTGCATTTGATGGGATTGAGAGGCAGACTGTGTTAAGGACCCAAAGTATTACTAGTCAGTCCCAAATGGGAGCCGTTCAACTTTCCATAGGTATGTTTTCTCTAAATTCCCTCAATCCTATTTGAGCTCAGGTACTGCTGACTCATTCTGCAACAACTCAACCTGCCAGGGGATGCAGCATATGGTAAATGCCTCAGTGACTTCTGAATATCTATTACAAATGGTTCAGGGATGCAGGGATTTGGGAGGAGGGAGGTTGCCTTGCAGTGAGCATGATGTGTCATTTTGTTGGAGAACATGGGTGCCTCCTGGACATATTCAGAAGACATTTAATTTTCTCTAAGTTTCTTTTTCTGCTTTTAGCATCAAACAAGCAGCACTGGTTCCATGAACTTCCAAAAACATGAAACAAAAAAAACACCAAATCCATAAAATAAAAGACAAACCTTAAGCTCCCCAACCAACCAACCAACCAACCAGCAAACAACCTCATATCTCTTTTGCTGTTTCAATTTTTGTGACGTAATTTCTTAACATTTTAAAGGGGCATCTTTTCTCTCACTGCTGAGTCTATTATATAGAAACATAGATTCTAACGGGCATCTCTTTCTAACATGCCTTGTAGTGGGTAATTCTACTCATCAATTACGTGTCACCTTGGCAACAGAAAGGGCTGCATACTATTTTTAGCATATTCTTACTTATCTCTCACTATACCTCTTAGAAGTAAACCATTCTCATTCACACAACGGAAAGTGAGTCATCCAGAATTAAAGTCATCCAGTGTTTGCATGGCACCTTACCAGTGGCCTGAAGTGAATCGTCAGAGCTAGAATTAGAACACTAATTCTAATTCGAATGCAATGCTCTTGTTACTAAATCCCAATGGTCTTTGGCTCTCTTCATTCTGAGAGGCCAGATGACCTAGCAAGCAGAGTGTACATTATCTGGGCAGGGGGTAGGGTGGGAAGAGAGGTAGGCTGGTTTGGAGAGCTAAGTTAAAAAACAAAAAATGGAAGAAGACCTAAAGAATATGAATCCTAAGGCTATCTGTGCTATTTGATCTGGGGTAGGTCATTTAACCGCTCTGTAACCACCAGGAGTGCTCATAGTGTAGAGCATTCTGCTCTGTGTCACACCATTTGACCATATGTCTTATCTCTCCCCCTTTGCAACCCCTACAGCACTCAGTTCAGGGAGAATGCTGGATTTGGAGTCAGATAAGCTTGGATCCAGTGTTTGCATGGCAACTTGGACAAATCATTTCTCTGAACCTCAGTTTCCTTCTCTGTAAAACAATAATATTATCTCCCTCACAGGGTTGTTGTGAGGATTAAATGATATAACATTTGTGAAAGTCTTCTCCCAGCATCAGGCATATAGTAAGCACTCCATAACATTGAATGAATAAATGAATGGCCTCAAGTCAGGCCCTTGGAGTGCTATGTTAATTATTTCAGTCCACTAGGATACTGGTGAGTTCAGCACAGCACACCAGAGCAGTGACTTCCTGAATAGTATTCTAATGGTCCCCAAAGGCAGAGAGAAATTTCATCGTGTCACTGCTGGGTTATACCTGTTCTGGGAATACAGTAATTCATTTTCCAGTGCTGCCAATCTATTACCTTTCACCAAACACAAAATTCACTTTAAGAAGGGACAGAAATACAAGTGCCTTTCTGTTATATAGATGTTGGGAGAATATATTATTAAAATTGAAACCGACTTCTCTGATTTCTTAGGCAAAAAATCAGATTGGAAGCCAAACAGCTATTTGGCCTTTGTAGACCCTGGATAGCAATGCCCTTGGGGGAAAGGGGAGTGTTGGAGTCATTCCAAACTATAGTTACAACATTTGTGTGTATATTTACTGCTTGTGCTTATGCTCTCTGCACTTAGTTTTTACTCTCTAAGCCTTGAAGAATTCACAATTTACCTAGAGCACAGTTTAATACATATGGGTGGGAATACAGGCCTATATCTCTGTTTCTCATTTCCTAATCATATTTTCTACCTTCCTTATATAACTGATACCTCTTCTTTTCCAATTCAATTGCTCACTTTTTGAACTTAGGTGAACAATAGTGATTTGTTAACAATAAACATGCCCCTAGCCCTTGCCTTAGTCTTCTTTACCCCTGAGGGCCTTCCTAAGATTCAAAGCCTGAAATCCTGCCATATAGTTAGCACCTGGCGCAGCTCATCAAAATATAATATCCTTTCCCAGATGATTGGAAATCTCTGCAATGCCGTCATACAATGAGGTGTGCAAGAAAGAGTTTGGGGATTGATTTTCATCATTAACTTGATATTGCATGGTTTTTGTGGGACTTAAAAAGAAACGCATTTTTATTACTTTTAAGTACTGCACATAGAATAACTCCAACTCATCATATTTTAACAGTTATTTTTCTGGGGCAGGATGTATGCTAAACATGCCTATGTTAGAGTGTCTGGTGGATCATTTAGGATCAGTGTCCTGTTGCTTGATGAAATACAGATCACGTCAATGAAATCCAGATGGGGAAACTGGATCTCTGGCAATGGCTGCCAGATCTTCTCCATATGAAATCTCTCTAGTCTGTATGCAAATTCAAAACTCCATATCCTGGAAATCCCAAACCAATCAAGTGGCGCTCCGCTTCTTAGTTACTGGACTAAACACAGGGAAGCGATTCATTCTTCCCTGAGGAAATAAGCATTTCTTACATACATCTATCTTGGCACAAAAAGGGCTGGCTAAGCAAATTAATAGTGTAAACAGGACTGCACTGGGGAATGTTTGTCCTACTTAGGAGAATAAACTTTTTATGCACTTTGTGCATATACACTTACATACAAATAATTGATATGCTAATTACAAATGATTCTTAAAGCCCCTTCCCTGAGGTGCTGTACTATGCTGTTAGTCTAGTTTGAATTACTAGCATGTCCAGTGCTTGAAAGTAATAAAAATGCATTTAAAAATATCCCATGATTCAAACTGGCTTTCCTCTAATTAGGCTGAGTTAGTGAGGCTTGCCTGTATTTAAATAAGATAGATATTTTTCCACTTTACCCCTAACATATTTAACATGGTCTCCCTCCCCTCTCTATTCCCCCATCCCCCTCAACAGGGAGCTGGCACACACAAACCCCTTAGCTTCTGGCTCACTATGCAATGGCACTTGCATCACCTCCAGGCAAACACATTGCTTTTAGCCCCTGGCACACACACATGCCCTTTTGCTTATTAACTTGTTAGCTGGTTATTTGATATAGCTTTTTTGAGCAGTTCTTTCCTTTAGTCCTTCTTTTTTTTTTTTTTTTTTTTTTTTTTTGATTAAGTCCTGCTCTGTCACCTAGGCTGGAGTGCAGTGGCTTGATCTTGGCTCACTGTGACCTCCGCCTCCTGGGTTCAAGTGATTCAATCTGGCTCAGCCTCCCAAGTAGCTGGGACTACAGGCACGCGCCACCATGCCCAGCCAATTTTTGTATTTTTAGTCGAGACAGGGTTTCGCCAGGTTGGCCAGGCTGGTCTTGAAATCCTGACTTCAAGTGATCTGCCCGCCTTGGCCTCCCAAAATGCTGGGATTACTGGTGTGAGCCACCGTGCCCAGTCCTTCAGCTCTTCTTTAAGTACCAATGGACATGGCTCTTTTCTGGTAGTACAATGGGTTAACAGTGCACACAGAGCAAAGTCCAGCCAACTTAACATCAGGCTTTTTCATCAGGTGCTGGATATCGGGTTTAACTAAATCTCTGTATAGTCCTTGTCAACACGCCACAACGAGGCAGCTCATCAGTCCTGGCAGCTGCTAGGTGTATAGCAATGTCAGGCACAGTCATTCAAAGCCATAACATGTTGAAGCAAAACCTAAACAGTAGTTTTTCTAGGTTACACTGAAGGGACAGAGCAGTGACTAAAGAATGTAGGAGAGAGAGGATTAGGGCAGAGGTTGGTGGGGTGCATGGTGGAGAGCAGCTGAGAGGAATAATATGAATTTTGATGTTAGAATATCCTATGAAGCCCAGATTATAGTCAAGTCTGGGTTTCTTTTCAGGGCAGAGTGATGTTAAAGGGTGTAATTTTCAAGATTTCCATTTAGGAGCAAGGTCTTCCTATCTCTGGAGAGTTTCAGAGCATGTTTTAGCATCAGAACTTATTCAACTGCTGCCAAAGAATCAGGTCACTTGCTCCAGGAGGCAGGGATCAGTCAGCATAACAAGAGACCAGAGAAGAGGCACATCAGAGAAACAGCACAAACTCACAGAATTCCAGAAGACTGTCTTCCTTGATACAAATGAAACAATATACCTATGAAGACTTGTTTGCTCAAGGTGGGAGGGACTGTCATGATGGCAGGGCTACTTGGTGCAGTTCAGCAGTCATAAAAGACATCAGTTGAGAAGGGAAGGAGAATATAAGAACTGTCCCTCTAACTACCTGAATTTTAAGTCCTAAGGATTAGGTGAGAGGAAACAACAGTTCACCACTGCAACCCTAAACAAATCCTGAGGACAGGCAGGGTGAGTTCACTGACTGAGGTTTCAGGATAACTCAGTGAAGCACAGTATCTCCTTCTTCCTAATTATCCTACATTCTGACACAGTTAATGCCTCTTGAATTTAATATTTTAAAAGGCACATCAAACTAGGAAGAATAAATGAATGGCTCACTTTGGCCTCATTTCCACCTGTGGCTAACATTAACAGTAACTTTAATTAGTGTCTGAGTCATCCATTTTCCAGAAACAACAGGTAATTTTACATCTGCCATACCCCGAAAGGCAGGATAAGAGTTTATTAAATAGAACAAAAGCATTTAACACAAATACCTTACTTATAGAGGGCTGAGTTCAAAGTGCAAGGCTTATAGAATGAATTAGCAGCTTCTGTTACCTTAATCATTGGGCGAAAGTGAGCTAGTGATTATCAAGGTAGTATAGCTGTGACCCAAATGAAGAGAGGTAGAATAAGTTTGTAAATAATTTTTTATCAGTTCTCAGATTGTAATGAAATGGGGAATGTATTAGCTTGTGCTCATGATGCTGTAAAGTCAAGAGACAACAGATGCTGGTGAGGCTGTGCAGAAATAGGAATGCTTTTACACTGTTGGTGGGAGTGTAAATTAGTTCAACCATTGTGGAAGACAGTGTGGCGATTCCTCAAGGATCTACCAGAAATACCATTTGACCCAGCAATCCCATTACTGGGTATATACCCAAAGGAATATAAATCATTCTACTATAAAGACACATGCACATGTATGTTTATTGCAGCACTATTTACGATAGCAGACTTGGAACCAACCCAAATGCCCATCAGTGACAGACTGGATAAAAAAAATGTGGCATATATATGCCATGGAATACTATGCAGCCATAAAAATGAATGAGTTCATGTTCTTTGCAGGGACATGGATGAAGCTGGAAGCCATCATTCTCAGCAAACTAACACTGGAACAGAAAACCAAACACTGCATGCTCTTACTCATAAGTGAGAGCTGAACAATGAGAACACATGGACACAGGGAGGGGAACATGACACACTGGGGTTTGTCAGGGGGTGGGGGCCCAGAGGAGGGAGAGCATTAGGACAAATACCTAATGCATGTGGGGCTTAAAACCTAGATGACGGGTTGATAGGTGCAGCAAACCACCATGGCACATGTATAACTATGTAACAATCCTGCACGTTCTGCACATATATCCCAGAACTTAAATTAAACAACAACAAAAAAAGAACTGCCCAAGACTAGGTAATTTATAGAGGTTCTGCAGGGCTGGGGAAGTCTCAGGAAACTTACAATCACGGCAGAAGGGGAAGCAAAGATGTCCTTCTTCACATGGCAGCAGGAAGAAGTGCAAAGTGAGAGGGGGAAAGCCCCTTATAAAACTATCAGATCTCATGAGAACTCACTATCATGAGAACAGTATGGAGGAATTGCCCCCATGATCTAATCACCTCCCATGAGGTCCCTCCCCCAACACGTGGGGATTACAATTTGGATTACAATTCAAGATGAGATTTGGGTGGGGACACAAAGCTAGACCATATCAGGGATGAAGATGGAAGGCTATATAATTACTTGTTCTCACATGCAAATTTCTAGAGGGTTCATCCCTTCTCATCAAATGAAAGAGAAATTTTAAAAAATTGTATTGCTTAAAATATTTATTTATGAATATGTGTGTGTATGCATTGCTTTTGCCACATCACCAGGCCTAAAGGAGTAAATTACACTTGTTGGGCTCTCTTTCACTGCAGATCTACCTGCTTCCTTTTTTTTTTTCTTGAGACAGAGTCTCACTCTGTCATACAGGCTAGAGGGGGGTGGCACAATTTCAGCTCACTGCAACCTCTGTCTCTCAGGTTCAAGTGATTCTCCTGCCTCAGCCTCCTGAGTAGCTGGGATTATAGGTGCGCACCACCACACCTAGCTAATTTTTGTATTTTTAGTAGAGATGGGGTTTTATTATATTGCCAGGCTGGTCTTGAACTCCTAGCCTCAAGCAATCTGCCTACCTTGGCCTCCCAAAATGCTGGGATTATAGGTGTGAGCCACCTGTGCCTGGCCCTACCTGCTTCTAAAATTGAATGATAAGGAACCTGGAGTCCCAGGTGGAAGATAAATTCTAGATGACTTATTATAATGAAAGAAAAACCAATCATAATTAAAACATCTCTTCTTTAAATATTAACAGTAAAAGTCAATAGTGAAAGGAAACATTTCCCTTAAATGCCCTTTAGTGATGTCCCTTGGTCCTCATTTTATTCAACTGGTATTGGTTGAACAGCTTAGCATGAATGGAGAATCTCTACCCTTTATGCAGATACGGCCTTCCACGAGGACCAAGAGGTGGTATAAATTTTGCCTATAGTTTAAAAATGCATGATGTTAAAAATTTTTAGCTATACTCATCTAAAACAACCACATGAAAAATATGTAATTCTATGAGAAGACCTCTATAAAATAACACAGGACACTATTCACTTTCTAAAGTAGGGAGTCAGGATTTTCTCCATTGAAAATGAAGGGAAAGGTGGATTTACAGAATCTGCATGTTTTCAAACTTTAGGAATTGAAAACCTAAGAAGTTAATTCTGGCAATATTTATTCTTGTTTTCTATCTATAAAATTACAAATTAAATCCTTGGGATTAAACAATTCTTTTTTGGGCAAAAATCTAAGTTTCACTTTCACAAACAAACACAAAGAATTGCATATACTATGGATCATGTGGTTCATTTGCATAGTTAAATGGTTTCTATTTTGGGGAGGGGATTTTCTACAATCCCCTGAGATACAGCTTTCCAAGAAGTCCCAGGGATGGTATTTTTTTCTTTGTTTGCAACCATTAAGTTTCTCACTTCCATGTGACACTTTGGGGGAAATGTAGTCAATAGTTAAGAGGCAGACAGATGTGGGTTCAAACTCAGGCTTCACCATTTACTAAGTGTGAGACCTTAAGAAAGTCAATCTTTTCTCCAGTTTTCTCATATCTCAGGAGAAATCAGAATGTATTACAATTCCCATTGTAAAATGGCAATACTAATAGCTACTTTTGTAGGTATTATAGATGGCTACAGGGACCAAATGAAGCAATGTAAATGTTTAGTGTAATTACTGGCATAGGCAAAGGTTCCCTTAGAGCTAAGCTCCAGGGTGCAGAAGCCTCATCTGCCTCATTTGCAAGTACCAGTCATAGAGTAGACAATACATTTTTTGGTCAAATAAATGAATAAAATGCTTTCATTATACTTAAAGATACACACACAACAATGCATGTCAAATGTTAAGCACAGCATCAGGCAAACAATAAACTATGTAGTTTGGTAGCTCCTCCCCAAACTGTCCTTTTTGTCGTGAATGTTTTTAAAACCCTGTTGATAAAGTTTGAATGTGCGTCCTTTCCAAATATCATGTTGAAATGTGATCCCCAATGTTGGAGGTAGGGCCTGGTGGAAGGTATTTGGGTCTTGGAGGTGGATCCTTCATGAATGGCTTGGTGCTGTCCTCATGGTAATGAGTTAGTTAACTCACTTTATGAGTTAATAAGAGCTGGTTGTTAATATAACCTGGAACTTCCTCCTTTTTCTCTTGCTCCCTCTTGTTGTGTGATATGCTGACTCCCCCTTTGCCTTCCATCACGATTGTAAACTTCCTGAGGCCTCATCAGAAGCTGAGCAGATGCTGGCACCATGCTTTTACAGTCTGCAGAACTGTGAGCCAAATTAACCTCTTACTATTTATAAATAACTGTCACAGGTATTCCTTTATAACAATGCAAAACAGACTAACATACCTATAAAGTGACTTGAGGTGCTCAATTCTTTTGTAGGAAGGTCAGAGTGGCTTCAGAGAGCTGAATTTTGGCCCCAGACCCCAGGAATTGATCCTATGCCTAAAATACCACTGACATGTATTTCAGAAGCAATGATAGAGTCTAAGAAAAATTCTCATGCCATAAACATATAATAGAAAGATACTATAGTTAGTATTAGTAATTTTTTTTCTTCCTTGTTGGGTATTAGTGGGGGCTCAGTATAGACAGACAAAAAGATTCTACCCAGGAATAAAAACTTAGGCTTTAATGAGCTATTCCTTTAATGACTCTGCTGTTGTCCTTTCTGGGTAGGTTACTGGGGTAAGGCCATTAACAGCAGAATTAATATTCCAGAGAAGTAGTTGAAGAGCTATAAAAGAAATATTTAAAATAGAAAAGTATAGTATTTCTCTCATAAAAGGAAAGAGGTATGAATCTTAAGTTGTTTATTCACTTCTGGGGTCTCTGAATTTTTTTTAAGTTAATAGTCTTTGATGGGGAAGAAAAGGTTTCTTTCAATTCTGAGCTACATAATATGAGTCATAGAACTCAAGGCAAATAGGCCAAGGACCAAACACAGGTAGGTTCTTATTTTAATGACTACCATTATGAACTCTGGTTTACTAGAGTAAGGTTATTTCTCTGGTCAGGTTGGTAGCTCTAACTAGCAGAATTTTGCATTTATAGATATAAACACTGCTACTGAATTAGAACTCCATTTTAATGGAATCTTTTAAAAGTCCTATTTGTTGAGAAGTCTGTTTAACAATGTATCTTCCTTTAGGTGAAATTACTAAGTTGAATAGTTGAATATTCTTAATAAAACATGATTGTTTTTCAAAACTTTGAACTGTCAACTTCACCCATCTACATTATAAGCACTTTATATATGGTTTTCTTATGCGATATCTATTGGTAATCAGATATTTAGTAAAGAATACTTTCTGGCTGTTAGGGCTATAAAATGATAGGCAGGATGAGAATTAAGAAGTATCGGCACAATTCTAAGTTTCTTCGTTTGAACTTCACATATGTCACATATGTCATGGAAGTTCAGAGTGGGCAAGTAGTTGGGTCATCCTGAAAGATTTGAGATTTCAGAGTGGTACCCTACTATTTATCAAAACCTCCCTTTAACCAACAGCAAGGCCATAATTGTTAGTGTCCTTTTCTCTCAGAATCCTTAACTATAAATGCTCCCAAAGTTGTCAACAAAGAGTTTTAGGTAACATTAAACATTATTAAGACTATCTCAGATTGCATTCAAATATATTATACTTAGAGAGCAAATAGGTTAAACATAGGCTGTGTAATATGTCCTGCTTCAGATGATAAAACTTGGGAATTAGCAAACCCTCCCTTTCGCAAAGCAGCCTCCCTTTCCCACCAACCTTCATGGGTATATGCGTGTGTGGCCCAGGGATGGGTGGTGGTGGGGTCAGGTTTAGGCCTTCACATACATAGAAAATATAGTATACCTCTATCATCTCTATACTAGGACTATAGGCTTCCATTTGAAGGAGGAGGTATGCTTACCAGAGCAATGCTGATAATGTTCCTTTATGCTGGTTAAAGCAGGGCTCTACTTGTGATACCAACTCTAGCAGCTCCCATGAAAATTATGGAAAGCCTTTGGGAATTAGTGACCCTTGACCTTAGAATTGAATGATCTAGGGAGATCTCACTGTGAAATCTGTCATTTATAGAAAATGGAACTTGAGATCTTCTGGTGTTAGAAAATTTTCATGTAAAGATTCCATGTCCAGTCTATTACAAAAAGAAACTCTAAGCCAATTTTTAAATGAAGGGGGTATGTTCAAGCTTAAACTAAAACCATTAAGTTCCTGCCTGATTAGTTGGCAAAGTAAAAAAGGCTACAGCAGAGGAAAAAACCATTTTATTTTATTTTATTTATTTATTTATTTATTTATTTTTTTGAGACGGAGTTTCGCTCTGTCGCCCAGGCTGGAGTGCAGTGGCCCGATCTGGGCTCACTGCAAGCTCCGCCTCCCGGGTTCACGCCATTCTCCTGCCTCAGCCTCTGGAGTAGCTGGGACTACAGGCACCCGCCACAGCACCCGGCTAATTTTTTGTATTTTTAGTAGAGACAGGGTTTCACTGTGTTAGCCAGGATGGTCTCGATCTCCTGACCTCGTGATCTGCCTGCCTCGGCCTCCCAAAGTGCTGGGATTACAGGCGTGAGCCACCGCGCCCGGCAAAAAAAACCATTTTAGAAAGGAAAAGAGGAAGAAAGAAAGGGAGGAAGGGAAGAACTAAGGAAGAAAAGGAAGGAAAAGGAGAAAAGGAAGAGAAAAGACAAGAAAAGGAAGGAAGGAAGAAAAGTAAAGGAAAGAAGAAAGAAAGAAGGAAAAGGAAAAAGGAGCAATTCATGAGCAAACTAGAAATTGGGTGGCAAATAAAAATGAGAGCATCTTATAAGTGAACCAGCAATAAGAGGTCCTTTACATATCACAAGTAAGGAGTGAGTCAGAGAACCAGAGGGGTCATGAAATAAAAAGGATGAAAAGGGGCCAGGCGCGGTGGCTCACACCTGTAATCCCAGTACTTTGGGAGGCTGAGGTGGGCGGATCACCAGGTCAGGTGATCGAGAACATAGTTGCTAACATGGTGAAACCCCATCTTTACTAAAAATACAAAAAAATTAGCTGGGTGTGGTGGTGGGCGCCCGTAGTCCCAGCTACTTGGGAGGCTGAGGCAGGATAATGGCGTGAACCCAGAGGTGGAGCTTGCAGTGAGCCTAGATCGCATCACTGCACTCTAGCCTGGGCAACAGAGCGAGACTCCATCTCAAAAAATTAATAAAATAAAATAAAATAAAATAAAAGGATGAAAAGAAGACAGTAGATAAATTGAATGACTTTTTATGAAAAGATTAAGCCATTCCTATGTGTAATATATCTTTTGAGGTTGGCAGAAGGGTCAGAGGTAACAATGGCAAATGTGTAAGAGACTGTTTCCAAGCCACATACCAGAAGTATTCAAAAGCATAACGCCTGGGACTGAGTGATCTAGTTACCAGGGCTGGCCCTCTGCAAAACTCTTGGCAAAGATCGCTGTGGTTTTTGGTACCCCTTTCCCTCTACTGCTCCATTATGCAATTCCTCCTCCTCAGAATACTCAGGGAGCCCATGCTCTGACCCCTTCACAATTCATTGTCAAGAATGGCACTGTGAAGGTACACCTCATCTCTACTAAAAGTTTTTTTTTTTTTTTTTTTAATTAGCCAGATGTGGTATTGTGTGCCTGTTTGTCCCAGCCACTTGGGAAGCTGAAGCAAGGGGATCACTTGAATCCAGGAGGTCAATGCTACAGTGAGCCGTGACCACCATTGTACTCCAGCCTGGGCAACAGGGGAAGACCCTGTCCACCACCCCAAAAAAGAAAGGCTCTGTGAAACTATGGTACAGCAGGGGTGAGGATGAGAGGCTGCGCCAAAATTTCATTTAAAGGACTATTTCTAATTGTAGAATAAAAGTATGTTTCCTGTTAAAGGAATTTCAGGTATTAATCCAACAGATGAGAGAGACAGTTGGGCCAGGAAGCCTTCTTGGTACCCTTGGAATCACAGGTGCCTTCACATAATGCCCTGACCAGACTTGACTTCTGAAGGAAAGCAAAGGAAAAATGTTATTACACCTCTAATGAAAACCCGGAACCTGTTATTCTGGATGATCACTGTGTGGCTTGCATTGCCAGTGTGGGTCCACAGGCAAAGGGGCCCTCGGAACTATAAACTAATGAGTGTCTGGTTCTTTAGTAGGCAAGCTGGAAGAATTTTTAATAAATGCTAGCCTCCTGTACACAAAAGCCATCAATCTATTGGGATGCGAGTGGCATCATGCTTTTTGTAAAGGGAAATCATGTGTAATCTTCTACAGATCTTTTCCTTGGGGCTAAACTTACTTTAAAAATGCTTCTGATTAGGTTTGATACCAAGGCTATTTTTAAACACGAATTACCATGGGATTTAAAATATTTTTTTATCATGTAGTAGGAACTGGTCTACAGAAAAAAAAGAGAAAATATAGGGTAGAAACAGATATTTTTTTCTGACTGAAGAAGGATAAATAGTAGACTTCTTTGGGGGTGGGCACTGGAAAATCCTCAAGTCTGCAGATAATACTCAGCTTTCCCAGGCAGTGAAATGCCAAGTTGATGGGAGATAAAGAAGATCTCAGGAGGTTTTATGATTGGCAGATAACCTTCAATAGGGGCATATGTAAGGTGATCCATTTAGGGATTTGTAAGGGGTACATGTAAGGTGATCCATTTAGGGTGATCCATCTAGGGAGCACTAGATATTACAAACTACACTTGCACGATGATGAGTGCTGACCTTTCAATTAAGACCCAGGATAGGGCTCTAGGAAACACTGTGGACAGTGCACTGAAGAGAACAACCTAGTTTTCTGTTATGACAAAAAAAAAAAAAAAAAAAAAAAAGGGCAACAAAATCGGGCACTGTTAAGAAGGGTATTAAAACAAAAACAAAATAATTCTCCTTTTACATAGAACTGCAGGATATCTTTATTGGTAAAGTTACATAAGCAGCTCTGATTTGCACATCTCAAGAACAGAAGAGAGCTTAAGGGGAACAAAGAAGGGCAATTAAACCATTGATGGCAGGCTCCAAAAAAAAAAAGGTTTTTTCAGTATGATAATACAGAGGTAGCCAGGAGACATGATCAAAATTATGAAGAGGCTTATGCTGCTGAATAACTGAATGATGACTTGGCTCACCAAATCTTTTGAGCTAAGAGGCACTTTTGAAGCATAAAGTTTTTATTTTTTAATAATTCTGCTTTGTTTCTACAACTGCCAGTGATGATAGCCAGTGCAGGCAGGCTCCTTTGGGAAGAACCTCCACCAGAGGTTGGGAGAAATACGAGCTAAGTTGGGGAGGGATCAAGAGTACCTCAATTCCCATTACTTACCTTCGGTAATGTTGACTTGCTGACTTCTAGTTGGATTTGCTTTCTCTGCCACCACTTGTGCCTGACCAATCTCAATTTTTATGAATATGAGTTTAGCACAACCTCCCACCCCCATTCCATAGGGCTTTTCAACTCCAGTGGTCCACATATTGGCACCAATGTGTCTGCCTACGATTGTCCGTAACTTAATCCTTAACCATGGTATAAAAAGAACAGGTATCTGACTCCAATTTTAACACAGCGGATAAAACGTAAGAATGCATGATGAATAATAATAGTCAATTCTCTAATATTTACACCAGTAGTAGAAGGCACAGGTCTCCATAATGAACCCTGACAACTGAAATGAACCCTGTCAGGTTGATGAAATAACACACATGCAGGTTTCTTTATCTAAGAAAGCAGCAAATAAGGGATTCTTCAGGATAGCCTAAAAGCTCTGCTCTTGGGATGGCCTTAATCATATTGAGTAGTGGGTAAGATCCAACCTGGAGCATGGCTCTGGTCCAACTGCTTGGCTCTGTCATACAGCGGATAGCTACTGATCAAATAGGCATAATGACCAGTATACAAAAGCTTTATAGGTATGTAGACGTTTTCTTTTACATTGTTCTTGTTTACATTGTGAGATGGGGGCCATTTCATCCTACAGAACTGTAATCTACTTATTACTGGCTCAGTGTTGCTGCCATACCTTTCACAGATCTGGTAATATTTTTCATCTTGTATGCCATCCTGAATGGGCACATTTACACTGTAGTACCGTCCCTTCCCTAGGCCAACATCAGACACGTCACCTGTTCCTATAAAAGAGAAGAGCACTATGATCACTTATTAGGAACATGAGAACCCAGAAAACTTAAAGGATTTCCTGATAGGAATTCAGAAGACTGAAAAGATCAATTAGGAGAATAATCCTGAATGAATTAGTGATAGTTTCCAGGGAAAGAAATTAAGAAAAATAATATAAAGAAGTAACTGTTGTAAACAATCTTGGAGAAGCAGGCAAACCATAAGGAAACTGAAAAACCTTAGTTTTCATCTTACTGGATCAAATGAAAAAATAAGAGATTAACTCCTTTGCTTGGCTTCATGCTTTTTAGGTGGACATAATATCAATTTATCACTGCAATTATTCAGGATGTTAGGAGTTGCATGGGGTGTCTACTACTGTAGTAAGCATAAGTGATCTGTTGACAGCCCATAAAAATCACCTGGAAAAAGAAACAACTTTAATGTCATTCTTCTTGTTATTGTCACCTGAGGTAACGTGTGTTAAAAGTTTGCATAGGACTGTAGCAATAAGGCATTAACAGCATGGAACTGTCCAAGTGTAAGAAATGTATAGAAGAATTTCAGTATTTAGTCATCAAATGCAATACTGAGTTTATGATCACTTGCCTGGGAAAAATCCCGGGGAGAATTTGTGCAGGGACACGGTCATGACTTTGGAGGTGAAACTGAAGGCGTCTTCTACACCTAACAGATAAAGAAACATCAAAATAATCACTTCAGGATATGGCATTCCTATTTTCAACATCTGAAAATCTAGAGCAGCTGTGAGAAGCAGGGTAGATGAGAAGGCAGCAATACAAAACTAACAAGCTGAGAAATAAAAGTAATACAAACCTCTGGTCTCTAATCTCGTAATTACAAGATGAGGTAGAACTTTGGCCCCAAGTGAAGTTTGGGGGTTCCTTTTCAAACTCATGGAAAACTATAACTGGACTTCCTTTTCCAAGCAATGGGATGTCTGGGCTCTCTTTGACAACCTGTTCTAAAAAGTAGGGAAGGGCGAGAGCCTAGAATTGAGGCATTATCAACAGAATTCAATAAGGGAAACTGGCACCATCTTACAAGTTGTATGTTTTGTTTTGTTTAAGTGGTTATAGTTAAAGTCTTGGGATTTTTTCCAAAGATGTACAATGTGATAACCCTTTGAAAAATATGAGCAATACAAATATTAGCCATTATATACCAAAAATCTAATTATAAAGTGCCTCTCTATAATGCAGATTTGGTTATAAATAAGTAACTTATAGTACATCTTTCTGGCTAAAACATGGAAGGCTGAAAACAGCCATGACCTTGTCTCCTAATAGCAGCCTCATAACAGTGTTTTAAAACCTGAAGAAAGATGGGGGAAAAACTTTTCAAGAAAGGGGTCTGTTTTCCATTTTAACTTAGTAAACGATTAGAGGCCTGGGAGATTAAAGCTGGGATTTAAAGTAACCCTCACAAGCCTCTACGTATACAGGTAAACACACTGCCCACCTCCACCCCTTTCCTCTCACATATAGTCACACTATGTTCAGATAATCAATCTGTAAAATGGGAGGAGTATTAGCAAATTCAGGTACTGTCCTCTTTCTTACTTCAAACAAAAATTGTTTCTGTATTTATTTAATGTTTTCAGTCTTCACTACAGCCCAACAGCGACTTTAAAAAAATATTAACTCTATTTGTATATAATAGGTATGTTTGAATTTCCCAAGCCTTATGTTTTGCCCTAGGGAGGCAGTTAAAACCAGTTAAAGGCTCTAGGCAAAAAATATGAAGTAAACAAAATAAAACAAACAAAATAAATGAAAATAGTACTTCAACTTAGAAATGAAGTCTTAAACAAGGATAATTCATGAAAATCCTGATTATCGATCAATCCAGAAATGTACCAATTTACACTTGGACCAATCATGTATGAGAGTTCCCAAACTATTGTTATTCTCTTTAATCTTAGGCAGAAAGAATGGTCTTGCTCTAATTTGCCTTTCTTTCTTTTTTTTTTTTTTTCTTTTTTTTGAGACGGAGTCTCGCTCTGTCGCCCAGGCTGGAGTGCAGCGGCCAGATCTCAGCTCACTGCAAGCTCCGCCTCCCGGGTTCCCGCCATTCTCCTGCCTCAGCCTCCCGAGTAGCTGGGACCACAGGCGCCGCCACCTCGCCCGGCTAATTTTTTGTGTTTTTAGTAGAGACGGGGTTTCGCCGTGTTAGCCAGGATGGTCTCGATCTCCTGACCTTGTGATCCGCCCGTCTCGGCCTCCCAAAGTGCTGGGATTACAGGCTTGAGCCACCGCGCCCGGCCCTCTAATTTGCCTTTCTTTAAGTATTAGAGTGTTGAGCACCTTTTCATAAGTTTAGTGGCCATTTGTATTTCTTCTCATGGGAAATACCACTAGGCACAGTTATAAAATCATACTTAAAAAGGAGGTGAACACAGATAGGAGGAAGCTATGGACTTGGTGGGAAAGAGCAGAGTGGTTAGGTAGATGAAAGAAGGCAAGGATGGGGTAGGGGTGGCTAGTGAAGCCACTACAGGATGCTAGTTATGGAATCATGGAGGATTTAAAATAAACCAAATGCGTAAGAGTTTGGGGGTGGGGCAGGGGTCACTGTAAGGGAGGTGCTAAAGAGGGGAAATAAACTGAAATGAAACACACCATAAAAGTTGGCTAAAACAGGAAACTCTGAAGGGTGTAGAAATAACATTGCAAATGGAAAGAATGGTTTCAGGTGACAGTTTCGGTTCATTCTTATATGGTTCTGTAGAGTTGATTGTATTCTTAAACTCTGATACTAATAGTCTGAATTTCATAATCATTTATTGATCAAATATTTTAATGAGCCACTACTATATGCATAGTACTGTTGGTTCAAGGCGTTACATAAAACAGGAAGAAGTAAACAACTTGATCTCTGCTCTGAAGGAACTTATAGTTTCTATGGGAAAAGAAGACACAGACACATTAAAAAATTAATTAAAAATACAAGGCAATATGTAATGAAATATCAAATTGGTGGTATGAACAATACAGGACTTGAGAGGAGGGGGAGAACACTTGAGAGGGGGTGGTCAGGGCAAATCTGCTACTGTTGGAACTTGAATAAATGGGTAGAACTTGGGACAGTTGAAACAAAACTAAATTAGGAAAAAAAGGAGGCAAAGTCAGGGAGGTGGGAATAGTGAGATGTGTCTGGGAACACTGAGCCATGTCATGAATAGTGAGACATGTCATGAATAGTTAGAATGCTCATTGAGTAGTATAGCCTGGACAGCAAGTAATGAGAGATAAGGGTGGAAAGATAAGGTGAGGCCTATTCAAGGTAGGCCTTGAAAGACTGGATAATGACGTGGACCTTATCTTGAAGACCACTGTTTTTCAAAGTGTGGCCTACAGAACAGCTGAGGTATTAAAACGTAGTTTCTTTGGTTCCTTGCCAGACCTACTAAATCTGAATATCTGGTGGATATGACCCAGCAATCTGCATTTTAAAACAAACTTCCCCAGGTCGTCTTGACGCACTTTCAAGTTTGAGAACCACTGCTGTAGGCCAGGGGTCAACGAACTAAGTGGCTAAATAGTAAACATTTTCGGCTTTGCAAACTACTCAATGTCTCTATTGCACATGCACACACATATATACACACACACGGACACTTTTTTCCAATATATTTTCTCTTTTATAACCCTTTAAAAATGGAAAAACCATTTAAAAAAATTTTTTAAGAGACAATGCCTTGCTCTGTTGCCCAAGCTGGAGTGCAGTGGCACGATCGTAATTCACTACAGCCTCGACCTCCTAGGCTCAAGCGATCCTCCTGCCTCAGCCTCCTAAGTAGCTAGGAATATAAGCACACAACACCAAACTCAGCTAATTTTTTTCGAGATGGGGGTTTCACTTTGTTGGCCAGGCTGGTCTCAAACTCATGGTTTCAAAGAGTCCTCCCACTTCAGCCTTCCAAAATATTGGGATCACAGGCATGAGCTACTGCACTTGGCTGGAAAAACCATTTTTGACCATTCTTAGTTTACTGGCCATACAAAAATAAGCCAAAGGTCAAATGCTACCCCTTGTTATAGGCAATAAGGAGTCTCTGAAGGCTTTTGAGCAAGGCTATGTTTTGCACTGGTTGAGCATTCAGATATTCAGTGAAAATGGTTCTCAAAGTAGTCTATTAGTGGTTTTAACCTCTCTTCTCTCTGTCATTGTTTAATTTTCTGTCATCGTTCCATGGTAGTATCCATGCAGATGAAGCTCTCTGGAAAGGTTCCCTCAACGATTTCATCCTTCTTTCTCTGTTTTGGCAGTGGAGCTGACCCTAACTTCAGACATATAATATTCTTTTCCTCTCTATGCCTTGATTATGTTTGTCTCAAAAAAAAAAAAAAAAAAAAAAAAAACCTTGGAAACAGGGAAATGGCAATCATTGATGTGAGGGAGGAGTATTTTTAAGTAAGAATTTATGGGATAAGTGTTCTTAAATAAATGGAAATACTACGTGTCCCAGACAGGATTTCTTAAAGAAACAGAATGTGGCATCTGTCACTGGAGCTCTACATTCTAGATGGAAAATACATAGGATGGTCAGATAAGTCCTGTCAGTGGAGTCTTCTAAGAGAGGATTAATGGGTTAAGGCAAACTGTTAAGCGATTCTGCTATTAAACATTAGGGAAGATGTCCTGTTTGTACGGCACTAAATATTTTAGCAATACAAAGAAACGACACAGATTCTGATCACTACACGAGTTGGCAGCCTATTGGTGA
Source organism: Theropithecus gelada (assembly GCF_003255815.1). Lineage (NCBI taxonomy): Eukaryota > Metazoa > Chordata > Mammalia > Primates > Cercopithecidae > Theropithecus > Theropithecus gelada. The sequence continues at coordinate 81,559,002 of NC_037689.1, read as the reverse complement.
AAAATTTCAGAATGTTAGCCCATCATACGCCCATTCTATCTTGAGAAAAGCATCAATGAAAAGAGACAAGACTGTCATCTCTATAGATTCCCTTAGAACCAGTGGAAATGGCCTGAGGGAGGTTACTGAGCACTGGAGTAAACACTGGGTAAGATTTTCACTTCTTAACATTCTCTATTAGTTCTAGAGGTTTGCTACAGGAGGAGAGAGGAGAGGAAATTACAGGAGCCTGGCTTGGGCAGCAAAGCAGGAATTGCATCAATTAGAGGAATCACTACACTACCTACTTTAAATTCTCAATTAGGAAAATTTCAATTATAGCAGACATTTCTACCAGTTGCCTAGAAGCAGCTTAACTGATAAAAACCTGCTGTCCTAGCAGCAAAGCATCTTTAAAACCAAAGGGCTTACCATCTCCATGGTGCAGATCCAAATCCACGTAGAGAATACGCTCAAATTTCCGTCGCAATCGTAATATTCCCAGGACAGCATCATTGAGATAACAAAAACCAGATGCTTCATCTCTGTAAGAAAACAAGTTGCTACAGCCAACAGCCAAAAAGCAATCCAAGGGAGTCTTATCCAAGGGAGTCTTTACAGCCAAGGATCTAACCCTTGAGATGTAGTCCCCTAAAGTTTCCCCTTCTTTTAAGAAAAACAAAAATCCATCTACAAAGATTATAAGTAAATGACCCAGAATGATCAGGGAATGAAGTGTTTCAGTAAAGTAAATATTCGGGTAAACTGGTAACATTTTCCATTCATGATCCCAGATTTTCAAAGCATTAGAATATTATAACTATATTGAACAAGAGAGAACCACCTTTCCCTGGATTTAGGAATCACTTCAAAAAATTTGTATACCCTGGGGTCATCATGAGGAACACTGGTAATCACTTACAGGACTTTAAGAAAGCTAGAATCTAGAAGAGGCCTTAAAGACAATCTTGCTCAGCCAGATGTTAGAGATTGGATTCTCTGTACTGACCCTATGACATAACCTAGAATTTTTAAAAAGTTAGTTTTGGCACTTGTTGCTCATAAAAGCTGAGTGTAGAACATACAAATGCATAATCTCCTGGGCAGTATAATGTGGTTGCCTGTCTGTAAATGCAATTATTACAATGAAGAGCGAAGCAGTCTTTTCTAAAGTTGTTTTGTTTTCTTTACTAAAATTGTCTTCATTGACTTCACTGGTGTCCTTTAACTTTTGTGCTATCAGTGATACTGCGTCACTTTAACCCCTTGTCAAGGTTAAACTGCTCTTTTACTACACTTCCATTAAGCCTTGCTGATTAGATGTAAAATAACATTCTTTATCATCAAGAGTGCATTATAAGTTATTTTTAAGGCCTCATCCTAAATGCTTAATTTATTTTGCTTCCACAGACACTTCAAATATCCAGCCCATTTTTTCTGAGTTCTCCTTGAGATTGCCTAGGCATAAGCAACAGTTAAAATGGCATCTTTGCTACTATGAGACTGTAAAGCTCTTTGTAGTGCCTACACAATGCATAAACTTCTTCATGAGATCTCTTCCATAATAACATTTCATATTCTAAATAATGCCCTGGTTCACAGGCTGAATCAATGACATGTAGACTGGCAAGCAGAAGGTTGGTAAAAATATCTTTAGACACTGACTCTGCTTCATGATGGTGAACTCAGCAATCATCTAGCCAAAGAATAGCTTGGCCTTAGGTATGCAACCAGGTAAAGACCAATTAAAGAAAAAGATTTCTCCATCTATGAATTCTCTTTAAATAAGAATTAAATATGTGATTTTTGGAAGTTCTTAGATGCGAATGCTATATTCCAATTATGAAAAGTTTACATTTTGTAAGTTTACTGCCTTAGCACATTAAAAAAAGAGATAATCTGTCATCCTTTTGAACATCAATAACTTTTAGGTAGATGGGACGGAACACTAAGTGCTAGGCAAAAAGAGGAGAGAGATGTGGAGGAAGAGTACAAATCAATACAAGACATACTTCCTTTCCTCACAGAACTTACAATTAAATTGGGGAGATAAGGCATAAAACAAACAAAAAAGGCAACCAGAAATAATATGGCACATAAAGGAGAATACAGAGAAAAGCTACAGAGAAAATTGACAAAGTAGACTCTTCTCATTGACAACATTGAGATTTGCCCGAGCCCTGTGTTTTCACAAAAGCAGTGATGGTTAAGAAACCCTACACCCTTTTGTGTTATGAGAAATGGCGAACTGCAAAGGACCACACTGCCCTGGCATATTCTTTTTTTTTTTTTTTTTTTTTTTTATACTTTAAGTTCTAGGGTACATGTGCACAACTTGCAAGTTTGTTACATATGTATACATGTGCCATGTTGGTGTGCTGCACCCATTAACTCGTCATTTACATTAGGTATATCTCCTAATGCTATCACTCCCCTCTCCCTCCTCCCCACAAAAGGACCCGGGGTGTGATGTTCACCTTCCTGTGTCCAAGTGATCTCATTGCTCAATTCCCACCTATGAGTGAGAACATGCGGCGTTTGGTTTTCTGTTCTTGCGATAGTTTGCTGAGAATGGTGGTTTCCAGCTGCATCCATGTCCCTACAAAGGACATGAACTCATCCTTTTTTATCGCTGCATAGTATTCTATGGTGTGCATGTGCCACATTTCCTTAATCCAGTCTGTCACTGATGGACATTTGGGTTGATTCCAAGTCTTTGCTATTGTGAATAGTGCTGTAATAAACATACGTGTGCATGTGTCTTTATAGCAGCATGATTTATAATCCTTTGGGTATATCCCCAGTAATGGGATGGCTGGGTCAAATGGTATTTCTAGTTCTAGATCCTTGAGGAATCGCCACACTGTTTTCCACAATGGTTGAACTAGTTTACAGTCCCACCAACAGTGTAAAAGTGTTCCTATTTCTCCACATCCTCTCCAGCACCTGTTGTTTCCTGACTTTTTAATGATTGCCATTCTAACTGGTGTGAGATGGTATCTCATTGTGGTTTTGATTTGCATTTCTCTGATGGCGAGTGATGATGAGCATTTTTTTATGTGTCTGGTGGCTGTATGAATGTCTTCTTTTGAGAAGTGTTTGTTCATATCCTTTGCCCACTTTTTGATGGGGTTGTTTGTTTTTTTCTTGTATATTTGTTTGAGTTCTTTGTAGGTTCTGGATATTAGCCCTTTGTCAGATGAGTAGATTGCAAAAATTTTCTCCCATTCTGTAGGTTGCCTCTTCACTCTGTTGGTAGTTTCTTTTGCTGTGCAGAAGCTCTTTAGTTTAATTAGATCCCAT
>NC_037689.1:81382574-81555324 GCF_003255815.1 Theropithecus gelada | reverse complement strand
CAGTAGTCATTCAGGAGCAGGTTGTTCAGTTTCCATGTAGTTGAGCGGATTTGATTGAGTTTCTTAGTCCTGACTTCTAGTTTGATTGCACTGTGGTCTGAGAGACAGTTTGTTATAATTTCTGTTGTTTTACATTTGCTGAGGAGTGCTTTACTTCCAACTATGTGGTCAATTTTGGAATAAGTGCAATGTGGTGCTGAGAAAAATGTATATTCTGTTGATTTGGGGTAGACAGTTCTGTAGATGTCTATTAGGTCCGCTTGGTACAGAGTTGAGTTCAATTCCTGGATATCCTTGTTAACTTTCTGTCTCGTTGATCTGTCTAATGTTGACAGTGGGGTGTTAAAGTCTCCCATTATTATTGTATGGGAGTCTAAGTCTCTTTGTAAGTCTCTAAGGACTTGCTTTATGAATCTGGGTGCTCCTGTATTGGGTGCATATATATTTAGGATAGTTAGCTCTTCCTGATGAATTGATCCCTTTACCATTATGTAATGGCCTTGTCTCTTTTGATCTTTGATAGTTTAAAGTCTGTTTTATCAGAGATTAGGATTGTAACCCCTGCTTTTTTTTTGTTTCCATTCGCTTGTTAGATCTTCCTCCATCCCTTTATTTTGAGCCTATGTGTGTCTCTGCATGTGAGATGGGTCTCCTGAATACAGCAAACTTATGGGTCTTGACTCTATCCAATTTGCCAGTGTGTGTCTTTTAATTGGACCATTTAGTCCATCTATATTTAAGGTTAATATTGTTATGTGTGAACTTGATCCTGTCATTATGCTATTAGCTGGTTATTTTGCTTGTTAGTTGATGCAGTTTCTTCCTTGCATCAATAGTCTTTACATTTTGGCATGTTTTTGCAATGACTGGTGCTGGTTGTTCCTTTCCATGTTTAGTACTTCCTTCAGGATCTCTTGTAGGGCAGGCCTGGTGGTGACAAAATCTCTAAGCATTTGTTTGTCTGTAAGGGATTTTATTTCTCCTTCACTTATGAAACTTAGTTTGTTTGGATATGAAATTCTGGCTTGAAAATTCTTTTCTTTAAGAATGTTGAATATTGGCCCCCACTCTCTTCTGGCTTGTAGAGTTTCTGCCGAGAGATCTGCTGTTAGTCTGATGGGCTTCCCTTTGTGTGTAACCCGACCTTTCTCTCTGGCTGCCCTTAACATTTTTTCCTTTATTTCACCTTTGGTGAATCTGACAATTATGTGTCTTGGAGTTGCTCTTCTCGAGGAGTATCTTTGTTACGTTGCCTGTATTTCCTGAATTTGAATGTTGGCCTGCCTTACTAGGTTTAGGAAGTTCTCCTGGATGATATCCTGAAGAGTGTTTTCCAACTTGGTTCCATTTTCCCCGTCAGTTTCAGCCACACCAATCAGACGTAGATTTGGTCTTTTCACATAATCCGATATTTCTTGGAGGCTTTGTTCATTTGTTTTTACTCTTTTTTCTCTACACTTCTCTGCTCACTTCATTTCATTCATTTGATCTTCAATCGCTGATACTCTTTCTTCCAGTTGATCGAGTCAGTTACTGAAGCTTATGCATTTGTCATGTAGTTCTTGTGTTATGGTTTTCATCTCTATCAGTTCTTTTAAGGACTTCTCTACATTGGTTATTCCAGTTAGCCATTCGTCAAATCTTTTTTCAAGGTTTTTAGTTTCTTTGCGCTGGTTACCTAGTTCCTCCTTTAGCTGTGAGAAGTTTGATGGACTGAAGCCTTCTTCTCTCAACTCATCAAAGTCATTCTCCGTCCAGCTTTGTTCCATTGCTGGTGATGAGCTGCGTTCCTTTGGAGGGGGAGATGCACTCTGATTTTTTGAATTTCCAGCTTTTCTGCACTGCTTTTTCCCCGTCTTTGTGGTTTTATCTGCCTTTGATCTTTGATGATGATGTCGTACCGATGGGGTTTTGGTGTGGGTGTCCTTTCTGTTTGGTAGTTTTCCTTCTAACAATCAGGACCCTCAGCTGTAGGTCTGTTGGAGTTTGCTTGAGGTCCACTCCAGACCCTGTTTGCCTGGGTATCAGCAGCGGAGGCTGCAGAAGATAGAATATTGCTGAACAGCAAGTGTTGCTGTCTGATTCTTGCTCTGGAAGCTTCGTCTCAGGGGGGTACTCCACTGTGTGAGGTGTGAGGTGTCGGTCTGCACCTAGTGGGGGATGTCTCCCAGTTAGGCTACTCGGGGGTCAGGGACCCACTTGAACAGGCAGTCTGTCCATTCTCAGATCTCAACCTCTGTGCTGGGAGATCCACTGCTCTCTTCAAAGCTGTCAGACAGGGGCATTTACCTCTACCGAGGTTTCTGCTGCTTTTTGTTTAGCTAAGACCTGTCCCCAGAGGAGGAGTCTACAGAAGCAGAATGGCCTCGTTGAGCTGTGGTGGGCTCCAGCCAATTCGAGTTTCCCAGGGGCGTTGTTTACCTACTTAAGTCTCAGCAATGGCGGGCACCCCTCCCCCAGCCTCGCTGCCGCCTTGCAGTTAGATCTCAGACTGCTGTGCTAGCAATGAGGGAGGCTCCATGGGTGTGGGACCCTCTGGGCCAGGTATGGGATATAATCTCCTGGTGTGCTGTTTGCTAAGACCCTTGGTAAAGTGCAGTATTAGGGTGGGAGTTACCCAATTTTCCAGGTGTTGTGTGTGTCAATTTCCTTTGGCTAGGAAAAGGAATTCCCTTTCCCCTTGTGCTTCCCAGGTGAGGTGATGCCTCGTCCTGCTTCAGCTCTTGCTGGTCGGGCTGCACCTGCAGACCAGCGCCTACTGTCCGACACAACCCAGTGAGATGAACCCGGTACCTCAGTTAAAAATGCAGAAATCACCTACCTTCTGTGTCGCTCATGCTGGGAGCTGGAGGCTGGAACTGTTCCTATTTGGCCATCTTGGGCATGCCCCTGCCCTGACATATTCCAAGGAAAGACTCATCTCTCTCTTTCCTCAGCATGCCCAGAAGACTGGGAGATGACTCCCTTATTTACCTGTCTCCATTAAGCAGGTGGCCCCCTTCCTTTTCTTTAAGATGTTCCTTACACTAATGAAGATTCTCCTCATGGCAATAGCCTGAATAATAATAATAATGATGATGATGATGATGATGTCTATCAGAAAGTCCTTTATGTCTCATTGTGTGAATTTGTAACATTTTTCTACCTCTGGATAGTATTACTATTACTAAATTAGATGATAACATCTCTTAAATTAAAGGAGCTCTATTATCATTGGCTTATAGAAATAATAAGTGTTTAGATAAATAGAATATTCCTAAAATCCCCAGAAAATAAGGAAATTGAACGTTCAAGATTTTCAATATGCTAAAAAAAGTATTCCTATAAAAACTCAAATACTTTAAGAATTCAAGTTCACATAATTTAGGTAAATCTTGGGCAAATGAGACTAATTTAGTAATTTTGGCTTACTAAAACCTGCCATGTCTTTTCTGATTTATCAGTGTTGGGCATAATATACACGTAGATTTTTTTTTCTACTTGAGTATATTCTTCCTAAACATAGACAGGTTTACTGATTGAATGAGTTAACATTACTTCTCCTAAGTGTTTATTATTATAAAAAAAGTAAACTTGTTTTAATCAAGTTGAATCATTATTCTGATAAACTTTATTTCAACAGTAATTATGTTTTGTAGTATATCAGCTTGAAGATAATTTACAAAATCTTTAGGTAACTAAAAACTTTGGGCTGATATTAAATTGAATCAATTAATGAATATTCATTACATACCTAGACTATTTCTAAGTAAGAGAATGCTGAAACATTAATTACTACATATAATTTTGTATGCTTTTGCTTCTTATTTCAATATGCTACAGAGAAGTTATGTATACTTGGGTCTGTTAATGAACATGTTATTTTTTGCCAATTAAAGAAGTTGTTATAAAGGATGTATATAGATATAGAAAGTTATAGAGGGATCACAGAGAGGGAATTTTATTTGTTGAGGTGGCTGGCTAAGGTTTGATGAGTTTATTTATAATATTTCCAAAAAGAACTTTAGTACCAAATATTCTGATGCAAAGCTAGAATTTGGTTTCCTCACTGTTAAAATGGCATAAAAAAAAAAAAATTTGTTCTTTCACTTTGTTGAAAGAGAAGTGCTAGAAAGAATTAGATTTATTCAATATATTACTATTGAGGACTTGCATGGGAAGAGATGTCAAATCAGAAGAGATGCTTTGCTTTTTCTAGGTTAAATCAGTATAGGTAAAATGTTAAATCTAAAATAAACATTTTAGAAATTGTATGCTGTATGGAACCTTTCTACAGATTCATTAGTGCTGTCACTGGCCAAGATATGTCAGAATCCTGATGCTGCTTTGCCAGATATTAGATGACTATAGTATAGTGTTTTCAGTAATAATTTCAGTTTTTTAAAATGTTAACTTGGTCTCCACATTGCTTCTTTGTTTTGAACCTAGCATTTTCCCAGTCATTAGTTTTCAAATGGGGATTCACATCCTTTACCTATGAAATTCTGTTAATATACACATGTTTAAGAACTATTCCAGATTACTAAATCTCTTTACTTGATGTTCTTGATATATTCTGGGTATGTTCAAACTATATGCTTGGTATATTCATGATATATTATGTCAGGATTATTATATGTTATATCTGAATATTTTTTCTCTATAAAGATAATGTTCATACATTTTTATAAATTACATAGAATACCCTCTCTTCTTTGAAAATAGGCTTTCTACAGTTTGGATATTTGGCCTTCCAAGCCTCATGTTGAAATTTGATCCCCAGTGTTGGAGGTGGGGCCTAGTGGGAAGTGTTGGGTGATGGGGGTGGATCCCTTACAAATGGCTTGGTTGTGTTCTCACAGTAATGAGTGAGTTCTCACTCTATTAGTTCCTGCAAGAGTTCCCCTGAACTCTTGTTTTGTTAAAAAACAAACTCTTGTTTGTTAAAAAGAGCCTGGCACCTTCTCCCTCTCTCTTGCTTCCTCTCTCACCATGTGATTTACACACGTGGCTTCGCTTTACCTTCTGTCATAAGTGGAGGCAGCATGAAGCCCTTACCAGAAGCAGATACTGGCACCATGCTTCTTGTACAGACTGCAGAGCTATGAGCCAAATACCTCTTTTCTTTACAAATTACCCAGATTCAGGTATTCCTTTAGAGGAACACAGACGTACTACGACAAGGGCTAATCATTATGTATATAGATATTTTGTCTGGATCTGGTAGACCTCTACAGAACTCTCCACCCAAAAACAACACTCTTCTCATTGCCACATAGCACATACTCTAAAATCAACCACATAATTAGACATAAAGCAATCCCTAGCAAGTGCAAAATAACCTAAATCATACCACCAAATACACTCTTCAGACACAGCACAATAAAAATAGAAGTCAAGACTGAGAAAATCACTCCAAGCCATGTAATTACATGGAAACTAAACAACATCCTCCTGAATAACTTTTGGGTAAATAATAAAATTAAGGCAAAAATCAAGAAGTTATTTGAAACTAATAAGAAAATAGATACAATACATCAGAATCTCTGGGAAACAGCTAAGGCGGTGTTAAGAGGGAAATTCCTAGCACTAAACGCCCACATCAAAAAGGTAGAAAGACCTCAAATTAATAACTTAATATTACAACTGAATTAGAGAAGCAAGAACAAATCAACTCCAAAGCTAGCAGAAGACAAGAAATAACCAAAATCAAAGGTGAACTGAAGGAAATTGAGACATGAAAAACCATTCAAAAGATCAATGAATGCAAAAGTTGGATTTTTGAAAACATTAATAAGATAGATAGGCCGCTAGCTAGACTAATAAAGAAGAAAAGAGAGAAGATCCAAATAAACAAAATTAGAAATGACGAAGGGAATGTTACCACTGACTCCACAGAAACAAAAATAACCAGCAGAAACTATGATGAACACTCCGTGCACACAAACTAGAAAACCCAGAAGAGATGGATAAATTCCTGGACAAATACACCTTCCTAAGACTGAACCAGGAAGAAACTGATTCCCTAAACAGACCAATAATGAGCTCCAGAATGGAATCAGTAATAAATAGCTTTACCAACCAAAAAAAGCCTGCCACTTGATATATTCACAGCCAAATTCTACCAGATATATAAAGAAAGCTGGTATTATCCCTACTGAAACTATTCCAAAAAATTTAGGAGGAGGGACTCCTCCTCAACTCATTCTATGAGAGCAGTATCATCCTGATACAAAAACCTGGCAGAGACACAACAAAAAAGAAAACATCAAGCCTATATCCTTGATGAATATTAATGCAAAAATCCTCAACAAAATACTTGCAGACTGAATCCAGCAACACAACAAAATGCTAATCCACCATGATCAAGTAGGCTTCATCTCTATGATGCAAGGTTGGCTCAATATATGCAAATCAATAAATGTGATTCATCACATAAAGAGAACTGAAGACAAAAACTACATGATCATCGCAATAGAGGCAGAAAAGCCTTTCAATAAAATTCAACACCGCTTCATGTTAAAAACTCTCAATAAACTAGGTATTGAAGGAACACACCTAAAAATAATAACAGCCATCTATAACAAACCCACAGCCAACATCATACTGAATGGGCAAAAGCTGGAAGCATTCCCCTGGAAACCTGGCACAAGACAAAGATGCTCTCTCTCACGACTCCTATTCAACAGAGTATTGGAAGTCCTAGTCAGAGCAATCAGGTAAGAGAAGGAAATAATGGGCATCCAAATAGGAGGAGAGGAAGTCAAACCATCTCTGCGGATGACATGGTTCTATATCTAGAAAACCTCATAATCTCAGCTCAAAACCTCCTTCAGCTGATAAACAGCTTCAGCAAAGTTTCAGGATACAAAATCAATGTACAAAAATCACTAGCGTTCCTACATATCAACAATAGTCAACCCAAGAACCAAATCATGAAAGAACTCTCATTCACAATTGACACAAAAAGAATAAAATACCTAGGAATACAGCTTACCAGGGAGGTGAAAGATCTCTACAATGAGAATTACAAAACACTGCTCAAATAAATCAGAGAAAACACAAACAAATGGAAAAACATCCCATGCTCATGGATAGGAGGAATCAATATAATTAAAATGGCCATACTGCTCAAAGCAACTTACAGATTCAATGCTATACCTATCAAACTATATGTGACATTCTTCACAGAACTAGAAAAAACTATTTTAAAATTCATATGGAACCAAAAAAGGGCCCAAATAGCCAAGACAATCCTAAGCAAAAAGAACAAAGCTTGAGGCATCATGTTACCCAACTTCAAACTATACTACAGGGCGACAGTAACCAAAACAGCATGGTAATGGTACAAAAACAGATACATAGACCAATGGAACAGAATAGAGAGCCCAGAAATAAGGCTGCACACCTATGACCATCTGATCTTCAACAAAGTTGACAAGAGCAAGCAATGGGGGAAAGACTCACTATTCAGTAAATGGTGCTGAATATGGCTAGCTATATTCAGAAGATTGAAGCTGGACCCCTTTCTTATAGCATATACAAATATCAACTCAAGATGGATCAAAGAATTAAATGTAAAACCCAAAACTGTAAAAACCCTGGAAGACAACCTAGGTAATACCATTCTGAATATAGGAACGGGCAAAGATTTCATGACAAAGACAACAAATGCAATTCCAACAAAAGCAAAAATTGACAAATGGGATCCAATTAAACTTCAGAGCTTCTGCACAGCAAAATAAACTATCAACAGAGTAAACAGACAACCCAGAGAATAGGATAAAATATTTGCAAACTATGCATCTGAAAAAGGTCTAATATCCGGTATCTTTAAGGAACTTAACAAGTTTAAAAGAGAAAAACAAAAACCCAATTAAAAAGTAGGCAAGGGATATGAACAGATAGTTTTCAAAAGACAACACACATGTACCCAACAAGCATAGGAAAAAAAGCTCAGTATCAATTATCATTAGAGAAATGCAAATCAAAGCCCCAATGAGATACCATCTCACACCAGTCAGAGTTGCTACTATTAAAAGTTCAAAAAAATAACACATGCTGGCGAGGTTGCAGAGAAAAGAAAATACTTGTACCCTGTTGATAGGAGAGTAAACCAGTTTAACCATTGAGGAAAGCAGTATGGTGATTTCTCAAAGAGTTAAAAGTAGAACTACCATTTGACTCAGCAATCCCACTACTGTGTATACACCAAGAGGAACATAAATCATCCTACCATGCATCATTATACCATCAAAGACACATGCATGTGAATGTTCACTGTGGCACTATTCACAACAACAAAGACCTGGAATGCTCATCAATGCCGCATGTTCTCACTCGTAAGTGGGAACTAAATGATGAGAACTCATGAATACAAAGAAGGAAACAACAGACACTGGGGTCTATTGAGGGTGGAGGGTGAGAGGAAGGAGAGGAGCAGAAAAGATAACTGTTGGGTACTGGGCTTAATACCTGGGTGATGAAATAATCTGTATGACAAACCCCTGTGACACAAGTTTACCAAGTAACAGACCTTCACAAGTATCCCCGAACCTAAAATAAAAATTTTTAAGAAAATAGATATTTTGGCCGGGCGTGGGGGCTCACGCCTGTCATCCCAGCACTTTGGGAGGCTGAGGCGGGAGGATCACAAGGTCAGGAGATTGAGACCATCCTGGCTAACAGGGTGAAACCCTGTCTCTACTAAAAATACCAAAAAAAAAAAAAAAAAAAAATTAGCCCGGCGTGGTGGCACATGCCTGTAGTCCTAGCTACTTGGGAGGCTGAGGCAGGAGAATCGCTTGAACTCGGGAGGGGGCGTTGCAGTGAGCCGAGGTGGCACCACTGCACTCCAGCCTGGGTGACAGAGTGAGACTCCGTCTCAAAAAAAAAAAAAAAAAAAAAAAAAAGATATTTTGTCGAAAATAAATTTTTGGATTGACTTTTATCTCATTTTACATGCCACAGAAATTGCACCTCTTTGTCAGTTGCTTTATTATTCTTGTAATGAACTCTCATTGTATTTTTCCCTTTTGAAAATGATCAGCAATAAGTTAACCATAGCTATTATAAGTCTTTTATCATCTACAGGTAGACAGCTTTTTATGTTTTACACCAATGCTTCCCTGAAAGCACTTGCAATCAGCTACAAGCTAGAGGGCTTCATCTTCAACAAAGGGCTTTCTCAGAGCCCCGTGGAAAAGAACTATGCCAGGTACTTTTGTGTACAGGCTTATGATGAGACGGTTTAAACAACTTTGACACCACACTAGTGAACTGAGGCAGGATTTTGAGAATTCTAGTTGAGAAGCAAGTGTGTTAATAAGATAGTGCAACCCAAGGTGGAGTGGAAAAATAACTAATTACATAGACCTGAATGACAGAAGTGATGATTTGGGTTTTGTTTGGAATATTGCTAAAGCTTGAATATTCTGTTTTCTGGATATATAAGAAACTCATTTCCCACTTCTCTTCTCTCTTATACTATCTATAATTCATAACTATCTAGTAGACCATGCTTTTGTAAACTGAAACGAAAGGTTTGTAAATGATATCTTATATCCCTGAGTTCTCCAGGATTTGGAAACTCTCATTGAGTATTCTTATTTTCATAGCAATATAAATATCTGCATTGGTTCAATAAAAATCTGTCTGCCCTTCTTACCAGGACATGATTAGAAACATTGGTATGTAACCAAGGCCTTGCCTGGAATGTCATATTTGTGAATGATGCTCACTGAATCAGATATGATCAGACACTTTTAAGGAACTAAGGCTGACTTTTTGGAGCCAATGCATACAAAGCCCTCTTGGGAAAACTAGCCTGGTACCTGACTTACAGGGTTCTCAGCTTTACAACTGAGTAAGGAAGGTTACTTCCTGGCAAGCCTTAGAAGCTTAGGATATTCTGTCGACTTCAAAAAGAGAACAGTTCTCCCACATTTATAGATACAGCAAGTAAAATCTTCTTAGCTTGATAGGCTTTTAAAATTTCAAATTGAGATTCCTTATGAAAACTTCGAGCAAAGCAAGCTTAAGGTCTATTTGGTAAGTTACCATTCTTACTGTGCCTATGTAAATAATCAGGCTAAATCTAATAAGACTTAATTTTTAGTTTTTAACATTTTTATTGAGGCAAAACTTACATAACATAAAATTAATCATTTTAAAGTGTACAATTTAGTGGCATTTAGTACCTTTACAATACCATGTAACCTTCACCTCAACCTAGTTCTAAAACATTTCCATTACCACAAAAGAAAATCCATGCTCATTAAACGTTCACTCCTTACACTCTCATCCCTCTTCCAGCCTTTGACAACCACTAATCTGTGTTGGATGTCTATGGATTTACCTATTTTGGATATTTTATATGTGTAATCACACAATATGTGATCTTTTATGTCTGGCTTCTTTCACTTAATATAATGTGTTTGAGGTTCATCCATGTTGTAGCACGTGCCAGTACTCTGTTCTTTTTTTAGGGCTGAATAATATTCCATCACACACACCACACGTGCACACACATATATACACACGCACACACCCCACATTTTGTTTATCCATTCATCTGTTGACAAATGGGTAATATTTTTGTTGTTTTCATTGTATGGCTATTGTGAATAGTGCTGCTATAAACATTTGTGCATAAGTATTCATTTGAGTACATGTTTGCAATTCTTTTGAATATTTACACTTAGAAGTGGAATGTTTAGGTCATATAGTAATTCTATGTTTAACTTTTGAGGAACAACCAACCTGTTTTCCATGGTAGTTGCACCATTTTACTTTCTTGCCAGCAGTGTATAAGGGCTTCAACTTCTCCACTTCCTCACCAACACTTGTTATTTTCAAGTTATTTTTGTTGTTAAATCCTAGCCATCCTAGTATGTGTGAAGTGGTATCTCCTTGTGGATCTGATTTGCATTTTCCTGATGACTAATGATGTCAAGCATTGTTTTATGAGCTTGTTGTCCATTTGTATACCTTCTTTTTACATATGTTTATTCAAGTCCTTTGCCCATTTTTAAATTTTAAAATTTTGTTTGTTTGTTTGTTTGTTTTGAGATGCAGTCTTGGTCTATCGCCAAGGCTGGAGTGCAGTGGTGCTATCTCGGCTCACTGCAAGCTCCGGTTCCTGGGTTCACGCCATTCTCCTGCCTCAGCCTCCCAAGTAGCTGGGACTACAGGTGCCCGCCACCTCGCCCGGCTAGTTTTTTGTATTTTTTAGTAGAGACGGGGTTTCAACATGTTAGCCAGGATGGTCTCGATCTCCTGACCTCGTGATCTGCCCACCTCGGCCTCCCAAAGTGCTGGGATTACAGACGTGAGCCACCGCGCCTGGCCTAAAATTTAAAAATTTTTTAAATTTTTAATTTTTTTGCTGTTGAGTTGTAAGAGTTCTTTTTATATTATGGCTATTGCACACTTATTGGATATACAATTTGCACATATTTTCTCCCATTCTGTAGGTTGTTGTTTCACTTTGTTGATAAATATCCTTTGAAGCCCCAAAGCTTTACATTTTGATGAACTCCAGTTTAACTATTTTTCTTTTGTTGTTTGAGACCAGCCTTATTTTGCATTCAAGAATAATCTTTCTTGAGATTATCTTTAGTCAAAAGGAAGTGACTATAGAGAGAAATTTTGTGTTTCAGCAGAAAACTCTGCCTCATCTATAGCACACCATTCTAGGTTATCAGAGTCTAGTCCTATTCACTGTCTTTGAGCTATTTTGTACCTATGTATAAGCTGCAGGTTACTGATGGATAAGCAAACTTTATCTTGTCTGGTGGAGATATAATTGACTTCCTTAGGGCTAGGCACAGTGGCTCATGCTGTAAT
This sequence comes from Theropithecus gelada, assembly GCF_003255815.1. Classification (NCBI taxonomy): domain Eukaryota; kingdom Metazoa; phylum Chordata; class Mammalia; order Primates; family Cercopithecidae; genus Theropithecus; species Theropithecus gelada. The sequence goes on along the minus strand of NC_037689.1, from coordinate 81,543,498 downwards.
CCCAGCACTTTGGGAGGCTGGGGTGAGAGGATTGCTTGAGGCTAGGAGTTCAAGACCTCATCTTCACAAAAAGTTTAAAAAATTAGCTGGGCATGCACTTTTAGTCCTAGCTACTCAGGAGGCTGAGGCAGGAGGATTGCTTCAGCCTGGGAGTCTGAGGCTGCAGTGGGCTATGATTGTGCCACTGCACTCTAGCCTGGGTGACAGAGACTCTGTTTCAAAAAAAAAATTAGATAATTGACTTCCTTTTCTTCTGTGGAAAAACCAGTTTTGGCACCTACTTGTAAATAAAACTGGATCTTGTTAACTTGTTCAAATCGTCAATCTTTACCAAATTTTCAATTCTTCTAGGTTACTTCAATATCTGGCTAACATCCTCCAAACTAACTTTTCCAAGTTTTCTCCCTCCCACCTGACTCAGAGTCACTGAGAACTAAAATCCAACTGCCCAAATCCCTATTGGGACTCTAGGTTGCTTTGGAGCTTACCCTCTTTTCCAGAATTTGAGGCAGCCCTACAAGCTAAACTCCAGTGGCTCAATATAAACCTAGACGAACACAGAACTGCAGCCGACCATGCATGACTAGAATTCTCCTTTAACAAGCTGCTGCCTAGACTATGATAGAAGTTGTAAGAAATGTCCAAGTCATGCATACCTTTTACATGAAAGGTGACTGCCTTAGTCCATTTAGTGTTGCTATAACAGAATACCTGAGGTTGGATAACATATAAAGAAAAGAGGTTTATTTGGCTTATAATTCTGGTGGCTGGAAAGTTCAAAATTGGGCAGCTGCATCTGGTAAGGGCCTCCCTCATACTGCTTCCATTCACGGTAGAAAGCAGAAGGAGAGCAGCTGTGTGCAAAGAGATCACATGGTGAGACAGGAAGCCAGAGAGAGAAACTGAGGATACTAGACTTTTTTAAAAACAACTTAGTAATGTGGGAACAAATCCATTCCCATGAGAGAATAAAAACTCACTCACTTCTGCAGGAGGGCATTAATTTATTCATGAGCTATCTGCTCCCAAGACCCAGATACCTCCCATTAGGCCTCACCTCTTAACATTGGGGATTAAATTCAACAGAGTTTTGGCAGGGGGAAACCACATATAAACCATAGCAGTAACCAAGACTGTGGACAAACAACATTGCCAAGAGTACCCATACCCTAGCTCTATGAGTGGTGCTGCAAAATGGAAAAGTTCTCTTCCACTGATGCCTCGGAATCCATTGGACTGGTTACTTTCAGTGTTCAATTCTTGGGTCTTTACTATAATATAATCTTTTAAATTAACTTTTTTTTTGAGATAGGGTCTCACTCTGTCACTCAGGCTGGAATACAGCGGCATGATCTCAGTTCACTGCAGCCTCCACCAGGCTCAAGTGATCCTCCCATCTCAGCCTCCCAAGTAGCTGGGACTACAGGTGCATGCCACCACACCCAGATAATTTTTTGTATTTTTTGTAGAGACAGGGTTTTGCCATGTTGCCTAGGCTGGCCTTGAACTTCCGAGCTTAAGCAATCCACCCACCTCTGCCTCCCAAAGTGCTGAGATTATAGGTGTGAGCCACCACACCTGGCCAAATTTCTTTTTTCACTGTTGCCATCCCTCTTTTAATATGCCTAATTTCCAGGACCCTAAAACAACTGACCTTTGCCACTGCCTCTCAACAGATGGTTCAAGTGGCTTTGCAGGAACAACACCAACAAGAGTCCTTGAAAGACTATTTCTTAGACTTCAGCTTCACCTCACTTAGGAGCTTTATGTTCTCCTCTGACTTACTCAATGATAAATGATATTTGTTTCAAACAAAAGAGAGAAATGACAGTATTTAAGTTTATTTGAGCCCTGCGTACCCCAGAAAGCAGTAATGGTTAAAAAATGGCCCCCAACCTTTTGTTTTCCAGGAAAAGGCTAACCACAAGTGACCATCCTACACTGACACATTATTCCAAGGGAAGACCCGTCTCCATCCTTCCTCACAACTCCCAAAAGACTTACAGATGACTCCCTTGTTTAACTGTCTCTATAAAATGCCAGGCTTCCTTCCTTTTCTTTGAGCTGGTCCTCATTAATAACTATTCCCCCATTGCAATACCTGAATAAAATCACTTCCTTAATTGTCTGGTACATTTTGTCTTTCACATCATCAACACAAAGATGTTCATGGAAGAAACTAGATTCTGCAAACATAATTCTGAAAGCATATTTCTGAAATGTGTCTGCAGCTTTGTAGTTTGGCAGTTGTTTTGTTTTTGTTTTTCCAGATACATCTTGCTTCTTAAATACCCTGGTGAATTACAAACCACAAAATCAATCTTTAAGAAAAAGCGCAGGGCTCAGTCAACTGTATTTACTTATGTGCATTTGCTGTTTTAGGTCCATTAAAGGTCAGGGGCTTTGATCACAACATCAAGAAATTTATGTAAAATAGCAGGTGGCTACCTTACCTAGGCAGAGCCAGACACCTGCACTGTTCAACAGTTTGTTACTGGCAAAGATTTTGCAACAATCTTTTATTCCAGTACTGATATCAGAAGTTGGCATTATAGATTTCCAATAATGTTTTATTTGGACCTAAGACATGCTCAGACATCTATTTTCTCTTTACATATTAGCATACCTCTGATAATTTTTTACTTTCATTGGTAGTAATGTTTGGCTTTCCTCTGTTGTTGGCATATAATAAAAATAATAGCTGATATCTATTAAGTGATTACCACATGCCAGGAACTGTACTAGGTGCTTTCAATATTGTTAACTCAATAAAGTTTCACAACAACCCTGTGAAGTAAAACTCATATTGAAACTTAAACCCCAATGTAACAGTATGAAGAGGTGAAGCCTTTGTGGAGCTGATTGAGTCATGAGGGCTCTACCCTCAAGAATAATCTCTTTATGGATTAATGGGTTATTGAGGCAGTGGGTTAGTTACCACAAGAGTAGGTCTGTTATAAAGACCAATTTGGCCATCTCTTCTGAGCCCCTTGCCATGTGATGCCCTGCACTCCTTGGGACTCTGCAGAGTCCTCACGAGCAAGAAGGCCCTCACCAGATGTGGCTTCTCAACTTTGAACTTCTCAGCCTCCAAAATGTAAGAAATAAATTTATTTTCTTTATAAATTACTCAGTCTCAGGTATTCAGTTAAAGCAATAGAAAACAAAGAAACATATGATTGACATATCAAAAGCCGTACATACTTAATGTTTACAACCTGATGAATCTGGAGTTAAGTATACACCCATGAAACCATCACCACAATCTATGCCATAAAATTATCCCTTACCTCCAAAAGTTTTTTCCTGCCCTATTTATTTATTTATTTATTGTAATAAGAACAGTTAAAATAAGATCTACCCTCTTACCAAACTTTTTTTTTTTGAGACAGAGTCTTGCTCTGTTGCCCAGGCTGGAGTGCAGTGGTACAATCTCAGCTCACTGCAACGTCCACCTCTCCATCTCCCAGGTTCAAATGATTCTCCTGCCTCGGTCTCCTGAGTAGCTGGGGTTACAGGCGAGCACCACCACATCTGGCTAATTTTTGTATTTTTAGTAGAGATGGGGTTTCACCATGTTGGCCAAGTTGGTCTTGAACTCCTGACCTCAAGTGATCCACCTGCCTTAGCCTCCCAAAGTTCTGGGATTACAGGAGTTAATCACCCCGCCTGGCCTCTCTTAGCAAATTTTTAAGTATACAATGCAGTACTGTTAACTGTAGGTGCTATGCTGTACAGTAGATATCTAAGTGTTCACTGATGGATGAGTGAATAAAGAAAATGTGATATACACATAAAATGGATTATTATTCCACCTTTTAAAAAAAGGAAATCATGTGACAACATGGATGAACCTGGAGGATATTAAGCTAAGTGAAATAAGCCAGACAAGAAGGACAAATGCATGATACTACTTACATGAGGAATCTAAAATAGTCAAACTCATAGAAGCAAAGAGTGGAATGGTGGTCGCCGGGGCAGAGGCGAGGGGGAAATAGGGAGGTATTTGAATTTGAATGTAGGCAGTCTGGCTCCTCAGCCCATAAGCTTAATCACTATGCTAAAAAGTTTTGGTATCTTTCTATTTGCACCTATTGCTTTTTTTTTCCTTGTAATTTCTTCTACTTCTCCTTCATGTCTACTTCCCTTTCACCATTTTAATACTGTAATGTTGTTGAAATTAGTCAATTTTCACAGTTTCCCTTACCTCTTTACTTGTCTATCCCCATTTACCATTTTACTACTTTTTCAGTTTGCCTCTATCTCCTTTGCCATTTCCTGAATGTTTGGAATTTAGAGTTTTTTGGTTACTAAGATGGCCAACCACAGTTCCTTTTAGTAGCAATTTTTATCTCCAGATTTCTACTATAATAGCCCACCAAACTTTAATCATTTCAGCTTTCAGGTTATTTGCATTTGGGGTAAATGGGTATTAAGAATCCTCCCAAAGGCAAGTAAATGACCCAGCGCCAAATTGGAATAATTGATTTTGCAGTGGTCCTTTCTTCTATAAACTCAATTTAGCTACTGACCTAGCACCTTTGGATTTAGAATTTACACAGGAACACATGTGAAAAATGATTAGGTCAAGAAGGCCCTACATGTTAATAGAAACAAATCCATTAACTGTGTGACAAAACTACCAAAAATATTACCTAAGAAATAAATATGACAGTAGTATAATTCTACACAGTTCTCACTCTCTCTACACCATTTGGCATGATAAACAGTCACTACTGAAGACAAACGAAGGTTTGTGGAAGTAGAAACAAGGTAATACTTGCCTGAAAATGAATCAAGAACATTGACTATGAGTCCATTGCGGTGAAAAGTGCTGGAAGGCCAGTTTTCAGACCCATAGGCTATCTTTCCCTTTCAATAATTATACCATTTAAGGTACATGGATGGAAAAAAGTATAAAGCAGTTCTGTTCACCACCAAGAATCTTAGATAGTTCATAAGTAGAACCTAACATTTGCACTACAGAAAAATCCTAGTGGTGAGTTGGTCCATGAAAATTGCTGTAAGATTAATTCAGCTAGGGAATAAATTGAGTAGATAGGTCATGATGAACTAAATGCACTGCTTGTTTCCTTTGGACATGCAAGGTCACATTTTTCTGGCTGTAAGCTTCTTTAGCACATTTTTTTTTTTCAGATTACTTAGGTACAATTTTCCTGCCCTAAAATATGTTTTTATTTAGTAAAATGTAGGTTAGCAAATCAAAATCTTCACTTGGCTATGAATTTTTCTTTTATGTACTCTGTTTTTAGGGAAAGAAGAAAATAAGAAGAGACCAAACAGGTTTCCAAAAGCAGTTTCCCAGGGTGTACCTCAGGTTCAGCCCAGATTTAGTCATTATCCTTCAAGGATCAATAGAAGCTAGAGTACAGAAACACTATGTAACTCTTAGTGATAGCAAGATTCAATCAGGTTCAGTCCACTGTGCTTACTAAGGCAAAAATGTATAGGTACATTTTAAAAAGAGGTTAAAGACATAGAACAACAACAACAAAAAGTCTGTCTACTAAACTGTCCACTAAGCCAGAAAATTCAATTAACCAGAAACCCCATTTTCTGAGAATTCTAGTTAGTTGAAAATATCACTTTTGATTTTCAACTCTCATTTAATGAATTTTAAAACCTTAATAGTTTAGACATCAATACTGGGTAGATGAATTAAATGTACTCTCTTCCTCCACAAGAAAAAGAACACTTTAGGTATAATTGATGGAAATTGTGCCAGCTCAACCTTTCTATTTAAATAGAAAAAATACAAAAGCACTGGCAAAGCAGCTGTCTCAGGCTTAATACATATGTATTTGTATTTCTGCACCTGGTCCTGGCACACAAGACGAGTGTCTCAAGAGCCAAAGACTATGTGCTTGCATCCCCAAACTATGTAATAGACCCCATTAAATTGGCTGGAGTTTATATTAGGTGTGGATAGGAGGAAATGCCATTGTGTTCAGTGGACTGATCACGATCTCTGTCAAGTCAGGAGAGAGAGAAGAGTGTTTGCTTTAAAATGCAGGGAATGCTTTCGGATTTTCTGGCTTTGGTTGATGAAAATCTAGAGTAATTTTTGACACACAGCAAAAACACATGGATGCTCTTCAAATATCCTTTTGGTGCCTCTATAATATTTGACCTCATATTACTGAAATGGTTCAAAACTTGGATTTCAAACACCTAGGGTCTTGTCATGTTATAGTTACATTAATTACAACACTAAGTAGATATAAAATTTTAAGCATTCTTTCTAGATGTTTTCTGTAAACAACTAGCTAAATTCTGAAAGATTATTCATAATAATAATATGCACATATTCTATTCAATATTTTTCACCTGTAGGCTGTGACTTCTTAGCAAAATGGTGATTATACTTTATAGAAAGCGAAATTCTATGAATTTACCTCTTATATTTACAGAGGAGTGTCATGCTAAAGGCAGGAAGTACCAGGCCTGGTACTTATAGGCCTGGTCAAACAAAGCATGGAATATTTTTGGCCACTCCTAGAGAATGAACCTTGAAATATAACATTGCCACTAGTCCCAAATAATACTGTGGCCTTCCTGTGATGCTTCAGTCTCAGGTGTCTGCCTGAGAGGGGACACTGTATGCAATTAACCTGCAGATAGGTGCTGAGGACTCACTCAGTGCTCTCCCTTTGTGCTAGGGGTTGTGATCAACACAAGATGTTCTGGATCCTGCCCTTGAGTTCACAACTGAGTTGAATCAAGCTATAAGACTAATACACATTTTTAAAAATGCATAAAATGTGCACGAGTATGAGTTCAATTATATGGTGCAGCCTATGCTTGTCTCCACCTTCAACCATCTAGCCCAAACCTCGAAGCTGCCTTCTAAGAGGCTCAGAGGACTTATGATTTCATGTAGTCTCATTAGCTGTATGTGAAGTAGGGGAAGAAAAGGCTATTCCTCTTTTACAATTGAGAAACAAATAGGAAATCTACCCCAGGGCACTTAAGGAGTTGGCCAAACGCTGCAGAGCCTCTGGCAGTCCTGTACTCCTCCTGCTGTCTGTCCCCTCCTGGGTCACAGGCTTTAAACTGCTTGTTAGACCTTCCTAAAGCACAACCCTGACAATACCACTGCCTTGCTTGAAAGCCTCTCAGTAGGTCCCCATGCCCACAGGAAGAAAGATCCTTTCTTTTGTGTAGTATGCAAGACCCTTCATAATTTTGTCCCTGCCTACTTCTCAGGCCTCTTATCTCGCTATTCCCCTCAAGCACTTAAAGCTTAACCACACCAAACTTTTCTCTCACTTTCTAAACATAAAATGTTCTTCAAGCCTCTGGGCCTTTGTACATGCATAGTTTTGGAGTTGTAGAATGACTTCCATCTCCTCTGATGACCTTCTACTCATCCTTTAAGATGCAGCTGTGAAGACATCTCTGAAGTTCCACCTTCCTTTCCCAGGCAGAGAAAGTTGATCCCTCTTTTTGTGCTACAGCAGTTTATTCAAACCTCTACCATAGTACTTCTCAAACTAGCTTGCAATGATTACTTCTTGTACTTGTATTCTCCACTAGACTACATACTCTTGGAGAGCAAGGACTGTATCCTATTCACCTTCAGTACCTAGCACAGAGCTTAGCACATGCTATGCTTTAAACTTTTTCTAATTAATTTTTTTTTTTTTTTTTTTTTTTTTTGAGACCAAGTCTCTCTCTGTCATCCAGGCTGGAGTGCAGTGGCACGATCTCAGCTCACTGCAACCTCTGCCTCCCAGGTTCAAGCGATTCTTCTGTCTCAGCCACCTGAGTAGCTGGAACCACAGGCGTGCACCACCACACCTAACTAATTTTTTTGTATTTTCAGTAGAGACAGGGTTTCGTCATGTTGGCCAGGCTGGTCTCAAACTCCTGATCTCAGGTGATTTGCCTGCCTCAGCCTCCCAAAATGCTGGGATTACAGGCATGAGCCACTGTGCCTGGCCATTTTTTTTTAAATTTTAAAGATGTTATAGGAATTGTAAAATGCCTTGAGAATGAAGAACATTTGTATTATTTATCTTGAATAAAAGAGAAAAATAACCTCCAGATTATACATTTACAAATTAAAATGTGATAAACTAGAGAAACAGATTATTTATAAAATGTACTGATCAGTACCAAAATCAGGAAACTTTAAGGACCTGTGACCCATTGCCCAACTATCCCCAGTCATAAACAAAAAGAGAAACAAAGCATGGACTTATGTAGAGGCTGGTCCTGGGTTGAGAGTCATACCATTAACCATTTTCTTTTAAGTGATAGATGAGAAACTTTTCATTAAATAGGTCCAAAAATAAAGTTAGATGTGGTAGTATTGTTTGGTAAACACACTTAAAATTGAAATGACTTGAATCAGTTGGCAAAGTGGGTGGCTATCACCAGCATGAAATTTAATACTGAAACTCAGAAGGTAATTCACCGATGTGAAACAGATCAGGAGGGTGGAAGATATGATGTAAGGTCATATTTGAAGTGGTTCTGAGTACTGCAGGATAGCAATAGAGGCTGCACAGACCATCTAGCATCAAGATGAATCTATGAAATAAACAGCTTCTTTAACTTATGGATACTGCCTGAAACCGGTGGACAGGCTTCAAATGTAGAAATCACCACTCGGTGGTACATTTGTCTTTATAGTGGCAGGCACATGTATAAATGGTGATTGTTGTCGGTAGTGTCATCTTTGAATGTTGAAGACAGAGATATAAGAGATGTAAAAACAGCATGAAAGAATATTGAGAGTAAATTCCTGGTTACTGTGCATGTTCAGGCACGGGTTAGATCAGTAGTTTTCAAACTTTTCTTAAGCAGCAGAATGTTTTTTTCAAATAAAATTTTATGTGGAATCCCAATACATAAAACAAATGAAATCAGCTTAGCTCTGGTTAAAGTTAAAGTGAGTAGAGAGTGGGCATTTGGAGGTCCAGAACTCTATGTATTTAGCCACTCCTTTACTTCCTATAGTTACTGTTGGGGCACCTCTAAGAAATTCCTGAGATAGGTGCTTGTGGCAAAGGTTTCTACATGGACAGAGAGGTTAGAATAGATGAACTCTAGTTCTTTCAGCCTCTGAAAGTCTATAACATGATAAGCCTCTCTTCGATACTCAGGACCAGTCCAAAAATTAGAATTTTATTCCACTTATAGAAGAGGCCAGGAGAGGGCAATCCAAATAACTTGAGGGCTTGAGAAATAACCTTTTTTTAAAAAAATTGAGGTATATTGGAAAATTAAAAATGATATATATTCGGGGTATACAATTTGATGATTTGAAATACATATACACTGTGAAATAATCACCACAATCAAGCTAATTAACATATCCATCACTGCAGATAGTTACTACTTTTGGTGATGAGAAGACTTTAGATCTACTCTCTTGGCAAATTTCAAGTATACAATAAAGTTATTATTATAGCCACATTGTTGTACGTTAGCTTTCCAGAACTTATTCATCTTGCATACCTGAAACTGTATCCCCTGACCAACATCTCCCCATTTCCCCCTTCTCTACCCCTGGTAACCGCCATTCATTCTGTCTGTTTTTGAGTCTGACCTTTCTAGATTCCACATATAAGTGAAATCATGTGGTACTGATTTATCTCACTTAGCCTAATGCCCTCCACGTTTATTCATCTTGTCACAAATGGTAGGACTTCCTTCTTTTTCAAGGCTGAATAATATTCCATTGTGAATATATACTACATTTAATAAATAATCTTGAAGAAAACTGGGCTTACTTAACAGCAGGGCGTGGATAACAAGAAGCCCCTTCCCTTCCTTCCTTCCTCCCTCAACATGCAAATTTGTATTGAGTACTCTGTTCTACACTCTGGGAATAATGATGAACAGGACAGATAATACCTCATTCTCCAGGATCTTTCAGTGTGTGTGTGTGTGTGTGTGTGTGTGTGGTGGAGGGAAGTATGTGGAACAGATGATAAGTAGGTAAGCAAACAACCAAATAAGAAAACAGCCCTATTGTGACAAGCAATGCTGCAAAAATAACACACAGGAATGTGATAGAGTAGTGGGGTGTGCAGGGCTTAGATAGGTCAGTCCAGGGAAAGCTTCTCTGAGGAGGTAGCATTTAAATAGAGACCTGAAAGGTGAAAAGAAACTCATCCATACTGAGATGGAGAAGTCTTCAGGACTTTTTGGACATATTTAATGAAAAGTTCACTGGTCTATCACTTTTAAAAAGAGGGACTAGCACTGCAAAAGCTCTGAGGCAGGAAAAAACTTCCCTGGTCTGTCTGAGAAGCTGAAAGGCAGCCAGTGTGGCTGAAACACAGGTAATGAAGGACAGGGGTACAAGAAGCAGTCTGATGGGACATCACAGGGGCTTGTAGGCCACTGCAAGGAGTTTGGATTTTACTTTCAGTGAGATGGGAAGTCATGGGAGGGTTCTGAGCAGAGAAGGGATAAGATCTGATGTAAACTATCTTTTAGTCTGTCATTAGTACCAGGCAGAATGGGCTAAACTGCATCAGGAGAAATTTATTAACAGTAAGACAGGAAATTTGCAAGACAGAATATTGCCAAGAAAGGTTACTGAGTTTAGTTTAATGGCATAAAGCTAATTTCTCGGTGTGACTTAACAAGTAGCCAGAAAGAGCTTCTTTAACTTTCTTACAGTGTCAGCTTTGACAATTTACCTGTAGTATGCCAGTCTCCGGGAAAGCTGAGGCTCATATTTAAATCTTCTAATTCTTGATGTTTTTTGCACTAAGTTAATTGCATCTAATTGTTTACAGCAAAGCAGTAAAAGATGGCAAAAGGCAGAAATACAGCATTTCCTTTCTTAAGGGCTTCTGAAAATTCCATTTTTCTCTGTAAGAACCTACCTGAGTACTTATGAGTTTAGCATGGTTAGTTTTCTCTTAGCATCTGAACCTCAAATCCCAGCCTTAAATCTGACCCCCTTCTGCCGTTTTCTCTGCTTTCAAAGCTAGGACGGCCAAGTGCTGTTGGAAAAAAACCCACAAAACTATAACTGCGGACACACAACATTAAACACTTATGGTTCCCATCACAGGTGGGCCTTCAAGGATGTTCAGCAGTTCTTCTAATTGTCTTTTTTTCATTCATTACAGTGGACATTATAAACTTACTAAGAACAAAGACTCCTTGCTTAAAATTTCATTGCATTTAGAATAAAATCCAAAGCCAACCCTGGTCCACAAGGCCTTGTATGATGTGGCCTATGGCAACTTCTCTGTCCTCTTGTGCCACTGTCCGAATTACTCACTTTGCTCCAGGCACATTGGCTTTCTTGTTGTTCCTCAGAAGCATCTAATGGATAATGGCATGCGTTTGCAGTTATATAGTTTGCTTTTGAGGAACTGCCAAACTGCTTTCCAAAGTGGCTACACCATTTTACAGTCCCACCAGCTTTTACAGTCCCACCAGCAATGTATGAGGATTCTGATTTCTCCATGCCTTCATGTACATTTGTTATTATCTGACCTTTTGATTCTAGCCATCTTAGTGGAGTGAAGTGGCATCTCATTGTGGTTTTAATTTGCATGTTTCTAATGACTAATGATGTTAAGCCTCTTTTCAAGTGCTTATTGGCCATTTATATATTTTTTTGGATAAACATCTATTCAAATCTTTTGCCTATATTTGAATTAGGTTATTTGTCTTTTCATCATAGAGTTGTAAGAATTATTTATATATTCTGGACACATCTCTGATCAGAAATATAATTTGCAAATGCTTTTTCCCATTCTATTGGTTGTATTTTCACTTTCTGGATGTTTTTCTCACTTTCTTTGAAGCCCAAAAGCTTTTAGTCTTGATGAAGTCCAATTTATCTATATTTTCTTTTGTTGTTTATACTTTCTGTAACATATCTGAGAAAGCTTTGCCTCACCCAAGGTCATGAAGACTTATTCCTGTGCTTTCTTGTAAGACTTTCATAGTTTTAGCTCTTCCATTTTGGCCTACGATTCATTTGGAATTCATTTTTATGTATGGCTTGAGGTAGGGATTGAAATTCATTCTTTTGCATGTAGATCCTAGTACCATTTGTTGAAAAGACTATTCTTCCCATATGAATTGTCTTAGTACTTTTGTTGAAAATCAGTTGATCATAAATGTGAGGGTTTATTTGTAGACTCCCAATTCGATTCCACTGGTCTGCGTGTCTAACCATATACCAGGACCACATGGTCTTGATTACAGTGTGAGTCCTTCAAATTTGTTCTTTTTCAAGATTGTTTGAGTTGTTTTGGGGTCTCTTGCATTTCCATATGAATTTTAGGATCAGGCTGTCAATTTCTACAACAAGGCAGCTGGAATTTTGATAGAGATTGTGTTGAATCTTTAGATCAATTTGGGAGTACTGCCATCTTAACAGTTTCCTGATCCATGAACATGAGATCTCATCATACATTTTTATATGATTCATAGTTATAAGGAAATAACGTAAAATAATTTTAAAATGTGAGATCAAATGAATTTTTAACAGCTTGATTGAGGTATAATTTAGATACCATAAAGTTAACTCATATTAAGTACACAATTCAATGATTTTTAGTGGATTTACTGAGTTGCGCAATTCATCATCATAATCTAGTTTTAGAATATTTTCACCATTCCAATAAGATCCCTCATGCCCATTTATAGTTAATCCCTGCTGTCATCCCTAGACCCAGGCAACTCCTCATCTTCTTTCTGTCCCTATAGATTTGTCTTTCTAGACATTTCATATAAATGGAATTATATAATATATGATGTGGTCTTTTTCTATCTGGCTTCTTTCACTTAGCATTGTTTTTTTAAATTAGTATAGTTCTGGGGGACAGTTTCAGATTTACAGAAAAATTGAGCAGATAAAGCAGAATTCCCACATATCTTCTTCCCTGCACACAGCTTTCCCTTTTATTAACATTTTATATTATTGTGATATGTTTGTCTCAGTATTGACCCATAATTATTCATTAAAGTTCATAGTTTATAATAGGGTTCACTCTTAGTGTTATATAGTTCTATGACTTTGGACAAATATATAATGCCATCTATCTACCATTACAGAATCATATAGAATAGTTTCACTGCTCCAGAAATCCCCTGTGCTTTAGCTATTCATCCTTTCTCTCTTCCCTTCCTCTCCCCACCAAGCCCTTGACAACCATTAATTTCTTTTACTGTCTCTATAGTTTTGCCTTTTCCAGAATATCAAATAGTTGAAATCATACAGATTGGCTTCTTTCACTCAACAATATACATTTAAGTTTCCTCCATGTCTTTCATGGCTCAATAGCTCATTTTAAAAATTGCTGAATAATAGTGCATTATATGAATGTAACACAGCTTAGTTATCCATTCATCTACTGGTGGACATTTTGCTTGCTTCCAGATTTTGATAATTATGAATAAAGCTGCTATAAACATTTATGTATAGGTTTTCATGTGGACATACGTTTTCAAGTCAATTGTGTAAATAACCTAGGAGCACGTTTGCTGAGCATAATGTTTTCGAAGTTCATTCATGTTGCATTCCTTTTTAATTCCCAAATAGTATTCCTTGTATGGATATCTCACATTTTGTTTATACATCCACTAGTTGATGGTCATTTGGGTCATGCCACTTTTTGGCTATAATGAATAGAGCTGCTATGAACATTTATGTGCAAGTCTTTGTGCAGAGGTATGTTTTCATTGGGTAGATACCTAGGAGTGGAACTGCTGGGATATATGATAAATTTATGTTTAACTTCTTAAGAAACTGTCAGATTGTTTTCCAAAGTAGCTGTACCATTCTACATTCCCACCACAATGAATGAGGATTCCTGTTTCTCAACATCCTTGCCGACACGGATTGTCTATCTTTTTGATTACAGCTATTCTAGTGGATGAGTAGTGGTATCTTATGGTAGTTTTAATTTGTGTTTTCCTACTGATTAATGATACTGAGCATCTTCTCATTTGCATATTAGGCCATTTATAAATTTTCTGTTTTTTGAGATAGGGTCTCACTTTGTCACCCAGGCTGTAGTGTAGTGGCATGAACATGGCTTACTGCAGCCTCAACCTCCCAGGCCCAAGTGATCCTCCTGCCTCAGCCCCTCAAGCAGCTAGGACTACAGGAATGTGCCACCACGCCCAGCTAATTTTTGTATTTTTTGTAGAGATGGGGTTTCACCACGTTGCCCAAGCTGGTCTTGAACTCCTGAGCTCAAGTAATCCATCTGCCTCAGCCTCCCAAAGTGCTGGAATATACAGGCCAGGCTTCAGTGAGCAGCTGCACCTGGCCCATATATTTTCTTTGATGAAGTATTTATTAAAATATTTTGCCCATTTTTAAATTGGATTGTCTGTCTATTATTCAATTGTAAGAGTATATTCTGGATACAAGACCTTTATCATATACGAAATTCGCAAATACTTTTTCCCAAGTCTGTAGCTTGTCTTTTAATTTTCAAATGTTGTCTTTTGAAGGGCAAGTTTTAAATTTTGATGAAGCTCAATTTATGAAATGTTTGTTTTATGGACCATGCTTTTGTTATATCTGTGAAATCTTTGCCTAACCAAGGTCTCAAAGATCTCCTATGTTTGTTTTTCTAAAAGTTTTTTAGTTTTAGCTCTTACATTTAGGTCTCTTTTCTTAATTTTTTTGAGTTAATTTTTGTGTATGGTATTGAGGTAATGGTCTAATTTCATCATTTTGCATCTGCATATCCAATTGTCCCAGCATCATTTCCTGAAACTCATCATACATTTATAGGCTTTAAAATCACTGTTTTTTCCAACTTTTTATTTTGAAAAATTTCAAACCTATAGAACAGTTGAAAGAATAGTATGACAAGCAATCATATACCTTTTGCCTAGATTCACCAATTGTCCTAATTTCCCACATTTCTCTCTCTCTCTCTCTCTCACACACACACACACACATACACTTTTTGCTGAGCCATTTGAAAGTAAGCTACAAATATGATGACATTTCACTCCTAAATACTTCATCATACATCTCCTAAGAAAAAGACTTCCACATTATCACGCCTAAGAAAATCAACATCAATTCAAGACTATCATCTAATATAGTGTATAAGTTTCCCAAATCTTTCCAAAAATGTCTTTAATAATTGTTTAAGATTTCTCTCCAATTCAGAATTCATTCAGGGTTTACACATTGTATTTGAGTCCATTGTTTTCTAAAATCCAGAACAATTGCTCTACCTTCTTTTGCTTTTCATGATAATGGCTTTCTGAAGAGTCTAGGCTAGTTGACTTGTCGTATATCCCACACTCTAGGTTCATCTAATTGTTTCTTCATAAACATTTCCGGCAAGAATATTTCATAAATGATGCTTTGTACTTCATCTTACATCACATCAGAAAGCACAATGTCAGCTTGTCCTGCTATTGACAATGCTGAGTTTAATAGCTTGCTTAACCTGGTGACTGCCAGATTTTCCTATTGTAAATGTGCATTTTCCTCTTTGTAATTAGCAAGGAATCCGTGGGATGATAATTTGTAACTGTGTGAATATCCTGTTCTCGAGGACCTTTCTGCTCAAAGATTTTAGCATCCATTTGATGATCTTTGCCAAAATCAATTATTGTACTGGGGGGCTGCAAAACAGTGATTTTTTTAGTCTACCTTCTACATTTATTAGCTGGTGTTCTGCTCTAAAATAGGTCTTTCTCCCTTTTTTCCCCCTCTCTCGCGGTCTTCGGAATATCACTATAGACTATGCTATAATCCATTTTCTTCATTCTTTTCATAATTTCTTTAAAAATTATATATTTCTTAGGTTGGTCTATAGAAAAGGCAAGCAATGCATACCAGTGGCAATGAGCATACCCAGTACCTAGATTTTGGTACTGAAATGCCATTCCCTACTAAAAGGAACCAAGATTTCTGAGAGAAATGGCTGATTCCAGGGCCAGAGCAGGGATAGTTCAGAAAACTAGGGAAACCTTGTTCACCAGAAATTAAAAGTGCTGAAAAACTGATGGGGTCATGTCACAAACACATAGAAGCCAGCTCAAAGGCCAAATCTGGGATAATTTGAGCACTAAAAAGAAGTGCTTTTAAAATTACCCATATTTACTATAATTCTCCTTTTCTCTCTCTCAATCTGTCTCTGTCTCTCTCTCCCCTGCCTTTATTTCCTTATTGTTCGTTTGCTCCTCAGTCTGTTCCTTTTACGCCACTGTAAATATGGCAGTAATCTTTGATTGTCAAATCCAACACACTCAACATACTCAACTTCATTGTTGCTAATAACCACTTGCCCTCTCATGCTTGGCTAGCTTCTCTTCTCATCCAATCAGAGACAAATAATCCATACCCAGGTTCATGGCTTGCCACAACCTTCCCAGAACAAGCAGAAAAAGAACTTAGAATTATGGAAGAGGGGGACTCAGGTTGGAGAAGGATTGAGGCATTTGTGCTAGTGGCCACATTTTATCCGTCTCGATATTTTCAGGGCTTACCCAGTGGGTGGAGCCCAACAGGCATACACAAATGTGGCTCACTCTCTGACACCTGGGGTAAGCCACTAAACCTCTCTGAACCTCAGGTTCCCCATATATACAGTGGTAATGATAATAACACCAACACTAAGGAAGGGTTGTTTCAAGAACTTTCATGTGCATGCATACTCTGAACTCTAAAGATTATTCAAAAGTAAGAAATGAAAAAGTGTGTAACATTATCTCTGTTTGGTATTTCTTTCCACTCATTCAAATTAAACTTCCCTTGACTCTACATCTCCCTCAAGCAATTGCCCATGCCTTTCCTTCTGTTGACTACAAAATGCCTTGCTTTCTCCATTTCCTTATTTCCCATTTATTCTACAACTGTCTGTTCCAGTGAAATGCCTGTTACCAGGCACATCAGTGATAGGTAATTTTTAATCTTCATCTTACTTGACTAGCATTTGGCACTGGTAAACATACACCATATTCTTTAGTTTTAAACAGAGTCGTTGCCAGTGGTATGCCAGAGCCAGCTGGTAAGAGCTGATTGCTGCATATTAAAAATTTTGCAAGCCTTGGGGAGTATTTATATTACTAAAATTGGCAACTGATATAAATTGGGGCTTTATTTTTTCAGAGATCTGGTTTACCAGCACAGTACTTGTTACTGTTTTTATCAAGTAATATATGCTCAGTAAAAAATATTCAACCTTTAACAAAAAAATGAAATGACCTGAAATCTCACTATCCAGAAAACGAACAAATAAAAAACACTATTGGCTAGGAAGCAAAGTTTTACTTAATGGAGACAATGCTACCCTGCTGTTTTATAACCTTTTTACAATTTGTCATGGACACTTTCCATGTCAATAAGTGTAGAGCTGTGTCACCATTTTAAATGGCTGTACAGTATTTCATTGTGTCTATCTGCCATGATAATTCTCCTATTGTTGAATATTTTAGGCTGTTTTTGCTATCATAATGCTAGGACCAATGTCATTATGTGTATTTAAAAAATATATTTGTATAATTTTCTATCTCTTTGGGGTAAATTCCCAGAAGTAAAATTGCTGTCTCACAGAATCCACTTATTTGTCATTTTGATACATATTGCTAAACTGTCCTCTGGAAAGTACAAAAACATTTACATTCCCACCAATAAGTATAAAACAGTACCTGTTTTCCTACAGCCATGGTAACACTGTGTCAATCTTTTAAATTTTTGCTAATCTCATAGGCAAACACTAAAAACACATGATTTTGTTTTCATGTCTTTGTTAGTGAAACTGAACATCGTATATTTATTATCCATTTGTATGTCTCTTGATAACTGCCTTTTCATGTCCTTTGCCCATTTTTCTAGTGTAGAAGACCTTTGCCTCTTACCCTTTTCTTAAAACACTTCCTTTCATCTGATTCCTATACACTACTTCTTTATGGTTCCCTTCCTACAATGTTGCCAGTTCCTTCTCAGTTTCCTTCTCTGTTTTTGAATCCTCTGTTTGCCCCCTAAATGTTGATGCTCTCTTCTCTTCAGCTCCACCCACTTTTCCTGTGATCCCATCCACTCTTCTGATCTTAATTAAAATCTATAACAACATGAACAATCTCAATAGTGATAGTAATGCTTATCAAACCTTTGTTGAGCATTTACTATGTGCCAGGGACTATAACTAATGCTAACATGGAAAAGCTTAGTTATTCCTCACAGTAATCTTGTAAGGTAGGTGCTATCACCAATCTCCATTTTACAGATGAGAAAATGGAGGCAGGAATGTTGAACTAACTTGTCCAAGGTCACAAAGTTAGTATGTAAGAGTTGGGACTCAAACTCAGGTCTTGTCTGACACCAGGTAGGACTATATTCTGTATACTATACACATCAGGGGTAGGCAAACTAGCCCACAGGCCAAATCCAGCCTGTCATGTGTTTCTGTAAATAAAGTTTTATTGGAACACAGCTAGAGCCATTCATTCAAATATTGTCTATGGCTGCTTTAACACTGCCACAGCAAAGCTGAATGGATATGACAGAAACCCTATGGCCTGTGAAGTCTAAAATACTATCTGGACCATTACAGAAATAGTTTGTCTACTTCTGATCTATATACTGATAACTCCAAAAATCTGTATCTTCAACACTGACCTATCTTCTGAGCTCTTTATTTACTTATTAACCAGACATCCCTAGCCTAGAAGTACTTCAGTCTTAACATACTCAAAACTGGATTCTAAGGTACCAGCTGCTGCCATTCTCCACCTCATACCCTATGCCCTAGGGATGCCCAGGGATGTGGCATGCATGCTGCCATTCCTCACTCTTATACCCATGGCAGACATTGCCAATTGATCACAGCACTCTTTCCCATTAAGCCCAAATGAGGCCTCAGAATCTTAACACAGGCTTTATGAAACTCTGAAGGCCTGGCCTGAGATTGGCAGTGGGAGGTGCAGAGAAAGGGTTGGAGTCAAGAACTTTTTAGGAGGTAGAATCAGCAGTCTATGGAGATACTGGAGGCTTGTGTGTCTAACTTTTGTTTGGGTAGATGGTGATCTCCGTGATTGGTAGCTACTACCACAACCATTTCTCACTGGTCCTGGAATCTGATCAACTCCCTTCACAATCCCATGTCCATGCACAAGATTCATCACCCCAGAATGCCACGCTCTCCCTGCTCTGCCTGGCAACCCCTTTTTCCATGTCCGACAAACAGTTCAAATGTCACTACCATGAAGCCTTTCCCTACTCCTCCTCCATGTAGCTATTCCCTACATGGTGCCCTTACTAGTTCTGAACTCTCTCATAGCACTAATACATGATACATTATACCAGCAGTCCCCAACCTTTTTGGCATCAAGGGCTGGTTTCGTGGAAGACCATTTTTCCAAGGGCATGGTTGGGGGTGGTTTCATCAGGCATTAGATTCTCATAAGGAGCATACAACCTAGATCCCTGGCATGCGCGGTTCACAATACAGTTGATTCTCCTATGACACTAATGCCACCACTGATCTGACAGAAGGCAGAGCTCAGGCAGTAATGCTGTCTGGCCCATTGCTCACCTCCTGCATTATACCTATATCTATCTATCTTTTCATAGGTTGGTCTGTCTACCCCATGAGACTAAGAGCTTTTTAAAAGCAGGCCACATATCTTAATTCTCTTTTCATGCCTGGTGTCTAGCAGTATCGAGGACAGAGGAAACTGTCAGTGTGATAGATTGGAGGGAGGATAAAATCATTGCAGGTATCACCATCTACCCAGATGAAAGCTTGGTACACAGCTCATGACTCCAATGCCTTCTCTGCACCTCCCACTGCCAATCACAGGCCAGACCTTGATCATTTGTACCCAGGATTAGCGTCACAACCTCCTTGCCTCTTGTCTTGGCCCCTCACATTGATCTCCCACATTAATTCCTTCCTTCAACAAATATCTGAGTATTTACTAATGCTCTCTGTTCTAGGCACTGAAACAAAAATCCCTGTCCTCATGGAGCTTATGTTCTAGGAGGGGGAATCACAGCCATCAAGTGACCCATTTGCATGCAGCTCTGACCATGTCACTCTCTTTAAAACCTTCACTAGCCATGTGTGGTGGCTTGTGCCTATAATCCTAACTACTTAAGAGGCTGTGGCAAGAGAATCGTTTAAGCCCAGGAGTTTGAGACCAGCCTGGGCAACATAGTGAGACCTTGTTTCTTTAAAAACCCTTCACTAGCTCCCCATTATTTATAGTCCAAACTACCTGAACATGGTATTTAAGGCTTCCTGTGACCCAGCCCTTAGGTATTCTAGTTTCATCTCTTGTATTTTGTGCTCTAGCAATACTGAAATGCCTATACTGTTTTTTCTCCCTGGTCCTGCCCCAACTTTGCTTTTGCTGTCCCTTTTGCCTGGAATGCCCTACCCTCTCTTTTTTTTTACTTGATTAACTCCTATTTCTTCTTTAAGATTCAGCTGAGACAGTACATTACCTGGGAAGCCTTCCTTCTTCTCCCCTAGGTTAGATGTGTCTTGTCCATGCTCCCTTAATAATATACTGTGCACACCTCTCTCACTGCATTTCTATATTGCCTTATCGTGGTTTGTTTCTGTGTCTTGGTTTTCCTTCTAAGGTGTGCTCTCAGTGGGTGGAAACTGTCTAATTCACCTTTGTAACTCCAGGAACCTCGAGAACTTCCTCCAGTGTATAGCACATACTAGGCCCTCAATAAATATTTGTTGAATTAAGGACTGTTACTTGCACATGTCATTCTCATTTATGCCCAGACCACTCTGCTGCACTCCACTCTTATGACCAGCCGCTTACCAGGCATCTTTCTACCTCTCAGGTCCCTCGAAGACACCATGACCAATGATGACATCATTATCACCCCTGAAACCCACTCTTCTTCCTATATTCTTAACATAGTTTCTCAGACTGCAACCTTAGAGTCAATTTTGTTTATTCTGTCTTCCTCTCCCGGATAATTCCACTTCATAAAACCTCCCTTTGGCCCCTCCTTCTTATTTCCTCTGCCATTGCCCTCATTATTGCGCCCCTGGCTGACTGTACCAGTCTTCCTGCCTCTAGTCTCACCCCCTGGATTTCATCCTCCACACTGCTGCCAGGGTTATTTTTGTCAAAGAAAAATCTGATTGTGTCACTTCCCTGCTTAATGATCTTTTCTAGCTTCCCACTGCCTTTAGGATAAAGTCCAAATACTTTAGTGTGTTACACAAGGTCCTTAAGGATTCAGCCCTCTTCTAAATTTCCAGCCTCATCTCTTGCCACTGACCTAAACTTTCTGCCTCAGTCATGCTGAATTCTTGACAGCTCTCAACACAAGTCTTGTTCTCTCATGCCTTCCCACCTTTGCATGTTCAGTTCCCTTTTTCTTATCCTTTTCCTCTGCATCTGCCAGGCTAATGCTTCCTGGCCCCTTATGACTCAGCTCAAGTACCACAACAGCCTCAATACTTCAGAAAGGCCTGTTCTGAATTCGGCACTTCCCCACAGCCCAGTTGAGTTTAGTGTCTTTGTTGATATGCTTTCCTAGTACTCTGTGGCAATTACAACCATGAATTACATTATGGTAGAATGCTAGTTTGTCAGTCTCAGTTGATCATGAACTTCTTGAAGCCAGGGACAGTGTCAGTGTGGTCTATCTTTATCTCCAGTGCCTAGCATCATTTATGGGAACACAGTAAAAACCCAATGACCAAAACAAATATTTAAATACATGAATAAATGCCTTCTTGACTTTGCAAATGCTGATCTCTTTGCCTGGCATACTCTGTCTGGTAATATCCTAGGTCACTATTGTATCTCTAGCAGCTGGCAGAGTTCCTGACATACAGCATGTACTAAATACATGCTGAATAAATGAATGATACCAACCTAAAGTACCATCTTTCTGACCTCTTTTTTTTTTTTTTTTTTTTTTTGAGATGGAGTTTTGCTCTTGTCACCCAGGCTGGAGTGCAATGGCATGACCTCGGCTCACTGCAATCTCCGCCTTCTGGGTTCAAGCAATTCTCCTGCCTCAGCCTTCCAAGTAGCTGGGATTACAGGTGTGCACCACCATGCCCGGCTAATTTTTGTATCTTTAGTAGACACAAGGTTTCACCATTTTGGGCAGGCTGATCTCGAACTCCTAACCTCAGGTGATCCACCCACGTTGGTCTCCCAAAGTGCTGGGTTTACAGGCATGAGCCATTGCGCCCGGCCCACCTTTCTGACCTCTTAGCCCTAGGTACAGCTGGTTGGTCTCTACTCTGTTTCTAGAGCATTTTGTATCTCCTTCTCTTTCTCCTAGAACACCTGTACTGTTCATATCGCTGTCTGTCTGGTAGACTGGGAGCTCCTTGAGGACAGAATTTTGTCTACTCATCTCTATCTCAACCCTCTAGCACAGTGCCAGTTCTACAAGAGATGCTCAGAAAGCATTTGTTGAATGAACAAATGGATGAATGAGAAGATATGACTCAAGGAAGTCTCTAGAAATACCCGAATGGCTGTCATGAGACTGAAAAATTAGACTAATCTGTGTGGCCGCAGGAGGCAGAAGAGGTAGGAAGAGCAGTGGCATTATTTTAGCTCAATGCATTTTGTTAACTTTTAAAATGGCCTGAGTATCAAATGGGCTTCCCCAGGGAAAAGTGAGCTTCCTGTGATATGAGGTGAGCAATCAGATGCTGAAGAATGCTTGGCAGTAATGTAGGAGAGGGAATCTCAGCAGCAGATAGGGTGGGGAAGGTAGGGTAATGGCTGGGGGTGACGGTGGTGGTGACGGTATATGACCCTCAGGCTTCCTTCTGGAGGAAGCATCCATTAACCTGCTCTCCTCAGAGGTGCCTGAAGCCGGGACACTGCTTCTCCACCAACCAGGATAATTCTTATCCAGCCTGGGCACACCTGGTTACTCACTACTTTTCCTCAGGGGGTGGAACCACCTTACTCATGTCCTTATCTTTAATAACTAGTAAGATATCTGGCACATAGCAGGAGCTCAACAACTGTTGAATTGTATCTATCTAGATATCCAAACCCGTTCTCTTCTTTGCCTCAATAAACATTGGTTGAATGAAGTTAATTTAAATTCTACTATGTGACAAGGTGTAGCTCATATCATTCGTTAGTTATTTACCTGGCATCTATTTTATACCACAAGCAAGGCCACATGCTAGGCATTGGGAGCAAGAAAACAACAAGGACTCTGTCTTCTAGGAGTTTACAGTATAGCAGGAGGGAAAAGCTATGAACACAATAAACGTAGCACAGATAAAAAGTGCCTAGCACAGTGCCTGCTATGTAGTAAATACTTGTGAAAGGCTGAATAGTGGCCCCTAAAGATATCCATGTCTTAATCCCTGGAACCTATGAATGTTACACTATATGGCAAAAATGACTTTGCAGATATGATTAAGTTAAGGGTCTTGAGATGAGAGAGATTAGCTTGCATTATGTGGGTGGGCGGGCCCTAAATGTAATCACAAGTGTCTTTGTGAAGGAAGCAGAGGGAGATTTGACATAGGAGAGAAGGAAGCTAGGTGATGGAAGCATAAGAGAGAGAAAAGAAGCTATGTTGCTAGCTTTGAAGTTGGAGGAAGGGGCTATGAGCAATGAATATAGCTCTCGACCCAAGGAAAAGGCAAGTAAACAGATTTTTCCCTAGAGCCTCCAGAAAAAATGTAGCCCTGCCCAAACCCTGATTTTAGCCCTGTAAGACTCATTTCAGACTACTGGCTTCCAGAACTGTAAGATAATAAGTTCCTGTTGTTTTAAGCTACTAAATTTGTAGAAGTTTGTTACAGCAGCAATAAGAAACTAATACAGTACTCAACACACATTTGTGAATAAGTAGATTTTTTTACATTCCATAAAACAGGTAAAGATACAGGGATTCCCTACTGATATGGTTTGGCTCTGTGGCCCCACACAAATCTCATGTTGAATTGTATTCCCCAATGTGGTGGGGTGGACCTGGTGGGAGGTGATTGGATGATGGGGGTGGATTTCCCCCTTGTTGTTCCCATGATAGTGAGTTCTTACGAGATCTGGTTGTTTGAAAGTATGTTGCACTTCTCCCTTCTCTTTTCTGCCTCCATAGTAATATGTGCTTTCTTCCTCTTTGTCCCTCTGCCAAGACTGTAAGTTTCCTGAGGCATCCCAGTCATGCCTCCTCTACAGCCTCTAGAACTGTGAGTCAATTAAATCTCTTTTCTTCATAAATTACCCAGTCTCAGGTAGTTCTTTATAATACTGTGAGAACGGACTAATATATCTACCCAGTGGAAAAGAGCCTAAAAGCCTTGAAAATGCCCCAAGGAGCCACAACTTACTTTCCCCTTGACTAGGTCATCTTGGAAATCAATAGTGTAGTTTACTGTCAGCCTACCATAGGGCTGAAAGTTATTAGCCTTCTATTGCCACTTTGGAAATCTACTTGGGAGAGTACTTCTAGAGCCCTCAGTTGCCTGAAATGCTGTACCATGCAGCCCCAAACCTGAGATATAGAAATAAGATATAGCTTCCTTCTCACTGAATTCTGATAGCAATTATAATCTGTCTTAAATTGCTGAATACTCATATGCTATTTTATGCAGTTTTTTCTTCCGTTACAGCATATATCTCAGTCTTATCTCCTTAATCTCTTAAGATCCTAAAGGGCAGAAACCATTATGTATATATTTCAATTTTCAATGATACTACACATTCTTAGAGGGGCTCAGGAAATACTTATTGCTGATAATCAAGCCTTGAGAACAGTGAGCAGGAGAATGTTATCTTATGCTTCCTTTTCCAGACCACAAGTAGTTAGCTGATTCTGTCTGTCTGTGTACCTACCTACCTACCTACCTACCCTCTAATCAATCAGCCATTAATTGGTATCTTACCATGGGCCAGGCTTATACTTAGTACATTCAGTGGATACAGAAGTATAAAAACACTTGGTTTCTGCCTTCAGTGGCAGAAGACCGATTAACTAACACATTATAACATAACATGATATGCTAGAGGCAAAAACAAATACTATTAAAACAGAGGCTAGAGCAATTAATTCTGTCTATGGGAGTCAGGAAGAACACCGTGAAGGTGACAATTAAACCATGCCTTGAAGGAGTAGCAGTTTTCCAGGAGGAGAAGAGGTGTGTAGGGCATTATAGACAGAGGAAAAGCATGGGAAGGCTCAGGGGAACTGTGAACTGAAGAATCAGCCAGAGCAAGGAATGACTGGTGATGAGGCTAGAAGGGTAGATTAAGGCCAGACTTTTAAAGCCATGCTTGGATTGTCTGGACTTATATTTTGTATGTGAAGGGTAGCCAATGGATCTGATTTCTATTTCATGTGAAAAGCACCCCCAATAGAAAATTTGCACTTCAAAGAGGATGTTTTAACTGTGGAATTACTATATAAAATCTATACTATCTAAAGAAGAAAAACTGATCAGAATATGTTTTCTGAAAAGTGTTAAATTTGGAGGGATACTTGAGCCAACTTCTCAGTTTCCCTATCCATTTCCCCAGTTTCCTTATCAATTTCTTCCACTGAACAGAAAAACAGAATGGTGATTATTCAGAAAAGTTTTACTTTCTGGTCACTAAATATGCATAATAAGTCTACTATAAGACCTACTAGTTTTAATTCTTCTTTAAAAAGAAGACAACTTTTTTTGTTTATCCATCACAACCGATTTTAGAACATTTTTATCACCCCAAAAAGAAACCCTGCATGCATTAACAATAACTACTCCTCATTTCTCCTGAACCCCCCAAGGCTCTGGCAAACCACTAATCTACATTCTGTCTCTATAGATGTACCTATTCTGGATATTTCATACAAATGGAATATACAATTTATGGTCTTTTGTGACTAGCTTCTTTAACTTAGCATAATGTTTCAAGATTCATCCATGTTGTAGCATGTATCAGTATTTCATTTCTTTTTATTATGAAACAATGTCCCATTGTATGATATACCACATTTTGCTTTTTAAATTCATCAGTTGATGCACATTTGGGTTGTTTCCACCTTTTGGCTATAGTGAATAATGTGGCAGTTAACAATGGCATACAAACTTCTGTATGGACATATATTTTCAGTTCTCTTGGATATACTCCCATCCCTAGGAGTAGAAGTTCTGGGTCATATTTTTAACTGTGGAGGAACTACATAGCTGTTTTCTAAAGTGGCTGTACTATTTTATGTTTTTTGTTTTGTTTTATTTTATTTTATTTTATTTTATTTTATTTTGAGACAAGGTCTCACTCTGTTGCCCAGGCTAGCATGTACTGGCAAAATCATAGCTTACTGCTATGACCTCAAACTCCTGGGCTCAAGCTATCTTCCCACCACAGCCTCTGGAATAGCCAGGACTATAGGCATGCACCATCATGTCAGGCATTTTTTTTTTTTTTTTTTTTTTTTTGTAGAAACAGGTTCCTGCTATGTTGCTCAGGCTGGTCTCAAACTCCTGGTCTCAAGCAATCCTGTCACCTTGTCCTCCCAAAGTGTTGGGATTGCAGGCATAAGCCATTGCATCTGGCCAGCTGTACCATTTTAGATTCTCACAAGCAATGTATGAAGGTTCCAATTTCTCCATATCCTCTTGAATACTTGCTAGTATCTTTTTTTTTTTTTTTAATTAGAGACAGGATCTTGCTCTGTCATCCAGGCTGAAGTGTAGTGGCTTTATCATAGCATGCTGTAACCTCAAACTCCTGGGCTCAAGTGATCCTCCTCCTCAGCTCATCATTTCCCTGATGACTAATGATGCTGAACATCTTTAATGTTCTTATTGACTACTTGTATATCTTTTTTTGAGAAACATCTATTTGAATCCTTTATATATTTTTCAATTGGGTCATTGCTCTTTTTATTGTTAAGTTGTAAGAGTTCTATATACATATATTCTGGATAAAAGACCCTTCTCAGATATATTATTTTCAAGTATTTTCTCCCATTCTATGGATTGTCTTTCTACTTACTTGAAGATAAATCATTTGCAGCACACAAGTTTTTAACTTTGATGAAATTCAATCTATTTTTTTTTTTTGTTACTTGTACTTTTGGTATTATATCTAAGAAGCCTAACCCAGGTCACAAAGATTTACTCCTAAATTGTCTTCAAAGAGTTTTATAGTTTTAGTTCTTACATTTAAGTCTTTGATCTATTTTGACTTAACTTTTAAACACGGAGTGAAGTAGGGGTCCAACTTCACTCTTTTGCAGGTGGTTATCAGGTTATCCCAGCACCATTTGTTGAAGAGGCTATTCTTTTCGCATTGAGTGGTGTTGGTTCTCTAGCCAAAAATTGACCATGGATGTATGGGGTTTATTTGTCAACTCTCAGTTCTATCCCATTGATCTATATGTCTATCCTTATGCCAGTGACAGACTACTTTGATTACTGTAGCTTTTGTGGTAAGTTTTGAAATTGGGAATTGTGAGTCCTCCAACTTTATTCTTTTTCAGGATTGTTTTGGCTATTCTGGGTCCCTTTCATTTCCATATGAATTTTAGAATCATCATATCAATTTCAGCAAGAAAGCCCAGGCCCAGATGGCCTCACTGGTGAATTCTACCAAACATTTAAAGTAGAAATAATACCAGTTACCTACACTGTTTCCTAGAACTAGAAACAGACAGAATACTTCCCAACTAATTTTAGGAGGTCAGTATTATTACCCTGATACTAAAATCAGACAAAGACTTCATAAGAAAACTACAGACTAATGTATTTTCCTTATGAATATAGACACAAAATCCTCAACAAAAATACTAACAAACCAAATCCAGCAAATATATTAAAATAATTATATACCATGACCAAAAAGGATTTATCCCAAGAATGCAGGTTTGGTTTAACATAAAAAAATCAATGTAATATATCATATTACTAGGATAAAGGATTAAAACCTCATCAGCATTTCAACAGATTCAGAAAAACCATTTGACAAAATCCAACACCTTTTCACAATATAAACACTCACTAGGAATAGGGAACTTCCTCATCCAGATAAACGGTACCTACAGACATTCACAGCTAATATCATACTACATGGTGAAAGACTAGATGCTTTCCCCATAAGATCAGGAACAGAAAAGGATGCCCACTTTCACCACTTCTATTCAACATTATATTGGAGGCTCTAGCCAGGGCAATTTGGCAAGAAAAAAAAAGAAAGAAAAGAAAGCTATCCAAAATACAAAGGAAGAAGTAAAACTATGTCTGTTGGCAGATGACATGATCTTGTATATATAAAATCCCAAGGAGTCTACTAAAAAAAACTATCACTTCTAATAGTTACAGTTCAGCAAGATTGCATGATATGAAATCAAAATACAAAAATCAATTGTATTTCTATATAGTGGCAATTAACAATCCAAAAATGAAAGCAGAAAATCCTACTTATGAAAAGAATAAAATACCTAGCTCTCTCTCTCTCTCTCTCTCTCTATATATATATATATATATTTTTTTTTTTAGAAAGTCTCGTTCTGTTGCCTAGGCTGGAGTACAGTAGCATGATCTTGGCTCACTGCAACCTCCGACTCCTGGGTTCAAGCGATTCTTGTGCCTCAGCCTCCTGAATAGCTGGGACTATAGGCGCGCATCACCATGCACGGCTAATTTTTGTATTTTTAGTAGAGACAGGGTTTCACCTTGTTGGCCAGGCTGGTCTTGAACTCCTGACCTGAAGTGATCCTACTGCCTTAGCCTCCCAAAGTGCTGGGATTACAGGCATAAGACATGCATCTGGCCCCTAGCAATAAATTTAACAAAAGAAGTGTAAGACTTGTATACTGAAAATTATAAAGCATTGTTGAGAGAAATTAAAGATGACCTAAGTAAATGGAAAGAAGTTATGATTCTTGAAATGTACCTTTTCAAGGGGCCCGTCCTAGTAGAATTATGGATGGTAGTTCCAGTACTTGATATATGCTGATTATTACATGGAAAGATGGAAAAAACAGCTGATGCTTTTTCTGATGTGGGAAGATGCCCTTTAGAAATTTATTCACTTCATACATTTTGGATGTTTAACTGCAATTAGCTAGAAGCTCTGAAATATCTTTTTATAATTCTGTCCACCATTTCTAAAGAGCTGCAGTTGTTGGAGCTTCTGTAAATTTCCATGGTTGTTGGCAGGTCAGGACAAGGGTCATTTTTGTAGCTGTAACTTTGGCATTTAAGAGCATCCCTACCCAAGCCTGTAGCTTTTATGATCCGGGATTGTGCTTAGCAAGTTCATTCTTACTTTCAAACAAGGTACATTTTTTCCTTATTTTCAGTACTAGCTGATCAAACCTCCTAAGCTGTTCTGGGAATGTGGTATTGGTGCTTCTACTGTCGCTTCATTAAATGATGCTATTTGTACCATTATGAGTAATTTCTATGTTTAAGGGCAGAAATGGTTACAGGAGATCAGCAGGGGAGGAAAATTCAACTGATTGGTCTGAGGTAAGAGGCATACCAGAGATAGAAATAATGATGGCTTTCCCAGAAATTGGAAATGGCTAAAATTTTCAGTATCCTTTTTCTTTTTATATCTCTTGTCCATTGAATTCTCATCGTCTCTTAGTGCCCTTGTGTGTGTCTCTCCTTCTCTCTAGACAGTACTCATAATCTGGTTTTTATGCTTTACCCTACATGTAAAGCTACACATTTCGTATGATGCTATAAAAAGATAGGAAAACAAAATTTTGTGAAATCTGCTCTTTACTTTATGTTGGTGCATAAACTATGTATTGTAAAATACCTACATTTTATAAATAGTAATACTATGGTAAAATTTGATTCAGGAATGTATTCCTGAAAAGTCATGTGATAATTGATTCTTTGCAAATCAAATCTTGAATTCACTGGAGAACTTAATTTAAGGAACTCAGGTAAATCCGGTCATAGGGAAGAGCCCTTCTATAAAGTGAATACTCTATCCAAAATCCCTGTATCTATAAATTTGGTAACGGCACATCTTTTATTTCCTGAGATTTCTTTCAAGTGGAGCACCGCCGTACTTGATCTTTAAGATAGTGCTGACATCCCTATTAGAACACATTAGCTTTCTTTTCCTCACTGCTGGGTATAATGATCTAGGGAAGGAAACATGAGCTTACAAGTCCTAGCTTGTGTCATTATAGCTTACGGCTGGTTAACAGATTATATAATCAGATGTTTCCATGCCTAATGTCTAAACCTTGTTATGATATCTTCTGTGGGCTCCTTTTTGTAACACCCCATTCACTACTTCTGTGGCCCAGTTCATGTAGCTGTCAAATGCAGAGCTCTCTTGTGAGAACTGACTCAATGGCTTTTACAGATCAAGTTGGTGTGTTTATAACTGCATTGTTTCCTCTATCAAAGAAGGAGACTAGAAAAAAACAGAAATCCTTCTGCTATTTGACTTCATAGTTATATCAAGCAAGTCCTCTTGGACACTTACATGATAGAAACTGGGGTAGAAACCAGGAGATCTAGGTCTCTGCTTCAGTTTTTCATCTTACCAAAAACTCTCTAATCTTACCTGTCTCCTTCAGAGGAATGTTATCATGATAAGTTTAAAAATATTTATTAAAAATCCAAAATATTAACTATTGTAATTATCAAACTCACATTTTTTCTCTCATTAAGCCCCCAATTTTGATTTAATACATATAGCTAAATAAATAAGCTTTGCGCACATCTGCTTCTCTCCACATAAAATATACATGCACACAAAATACATGCACCTGATTGTGGGAAATCAGAAATTAGTGCCACATAATGGGTTTTCTTTTAACTACCCACTCGACATTTATAGTCCACTTTAAGGGCTCTGTGCCTAGAGTTGGCAGCTCTAGGAACAGTGAGATCAGTTTGTCTACAGTTGTTCCCAACCTTTTTTGGCTCTGGTACACCTACACTTGCTTCCAAAAATATACCCCACAGTCTGGTGCTCAATGGAATGAAAATCTTTCCTGAGCTAATAGGATATAAAACAGAGGAGGCAGTGGACATAGTTCCGCATTTTAGGGTACTCATAACAGCATAGTCAGCCAAGCCAGTGGAAATGATGCAATTGACCCAGCACAGAGAGAAAGAGGGTTTGGGCTGTTTGTTCAAAACTGGGATAGATTTATCAACCTACGTCTCCCAGATTGGCCTCCCTTATGACTTAGGATATGCTTTTGAAGAGCTGGCTGGCCAAGGAAAATGGTGCAGCCAGTAGTAGCATTAGAGTAAGTGAAAACTAACTGGCTTGTACAAGGACTAAAATCATGGTTTTGGCCTCGTTAGCACTATATTCTAACTTCCTGAGCTAACTAACTACAGATATTACCTGAAAGAAGACCAACCTTTAATCAGAAACAAAAATGTATTCAAGTATATGGCACAGATAAATCGTTCAGTCTCAATGACCTGTATCCAACGTTTAGCCTATTCCAAAGTTGCCATCTAATGAGGTGGAAAGATCCTTTATTTACCTGAACAGTTCTAAAAGTTTCATATTTTGTACTATTACACCCAATAATTAATGTTATCTCATGTGAATGGCTTGAGTTCCCACTATTTATACATTTCCTGCAATTAGTATGCATTTCTGAGAAATTTTTAGTAAATACTGCTATTGTTTATTATTAAGCCTTGAATGGCAAGCAGAAATCTGAAGTTAATTGTTGTACCTTCTTTATGGATATATATCCCTCTTATAGTAAATCCACAGATAGATAGGGATTCTTGGTCAAGGCATTAACAAGAGCTTAACGACCTTCAAGATGCCTCCCAGAGGAGGCTGTCATAATCTGTTAAAGAAAATTTAATAGTTGTCTGGAATAAAGTCCATAGTTACCAGTTAACTTGATCCACTTTATATGCTTTATTATTACTGTTCTATTAAAGTACATCAGTCAAGACAAGTGGTTTAAGCGCCTCTCAATTTATGCCTTACCTCTGCCCCTTATGCCTTACCTTTGTCCCTGGTTTCCGGAAGAGTTTAAAGAGCCATTTTTACTTCCAAAGACAGTACATGAAAGGCATTGAAACTAATGATTATCAGAAGAAAAATTCACTGAATTCTAGCAAAGATCAGTGAGGAAGTGAATGTAGCTTACTAGCATTCCAGCTAAATTTAGTAGTATCAGTTGTATAAGAATCTGAGTGGGTAGTTGGATTAAATATTTGAAAATATGCTGAAAAAAGATGAGTTTTATCTTGGTGATAATACAGTTATGTTAAAGACAAGTTGAGGTAGAAAATCATATTAAGGTAAAGCTGTGGAATAACATGTGGCTCTATGCAACTTATTCCTTTCTCTCTTAGCCTTTGGTTCTTTTTCTTTTTCTTTTTCTTTTCTTTTCTCTTTTTCTTTTTTTTTTTTTTTTCTTTGGAGATGAAGTCTTGCTCTGTCACCCAAGCTGGAGTGCAGTGGCGCCATCTCGGCTAACTGCAACCTCTACCTCCCGGGTTCAAGCGATTCTTGTATTCTTGTGAGTCAACCTCCCAAGTAGCTGGGATTACAGGTATGCACCACCACATCTGGTTAATTTTGGAATTTTTAGTAGAGACGGGGTTTTGCCATGTTGGCCAGGCTGGTCTCGAACTCCTGACCTCAGGTGATCCACCCACCTTGGCCTCCCAAAGTTCTGGGATTACGGGCATGAGCCACTGCTCTTGGCCCCTTGGTTCTTATATTTAAACACTGACACTGAAAAAATAGGACTCTTACTACAGTTAAGACATCAGAAAAAATAGAAGGCAAAAGATCAATCAGTTTTAGATACATACTTTGAGTTTGCACCTTCAATTTCCATTTAAAGTTGCCTGAGAAAAGATATCAGGATGGGTTTGGTGACCATGGAAAACAAATACAAAGGCTTACTCTGGAGTCTATACTGTATTAGAAAAATTCACCAATGCTGGAGACACTTGCCCTCCTCTAGCAAGGACTAGCTTCAGGAACGGTTCAGATATATCATAAAAATAGGTGCTGAGCCATGGAATACTATGCAGCCATAAAAAAGGATGAGTTCATGTCCTTTGTAGGAACATGGGTGCAGCTGGAAACCATCATTCTCAGCAAACTTTCGCAAGAACAGAAAACTAAACACTGCATGTTCTCACTCATAGGTGGGAATTGAACAATGAAATCACTTGGACATGGGAAGGGGAATATCACACACGGGGGCCTATTATAGGGAAGGGGGAGGGGGGAGGGGGGAAGAGATGGCATTGGGAGTTATAACTGATGTAAATGACAAGTTGATGGGTGCTGACGAGTTGATGGGTGCAGCACACCAACATGGCACATGTATACATATGTAACAAACCTGCATGTTGTGCACACGTACCCTAGAACTTAAAGTATAATAATAATAATAATAAAATAGGTGCTGAGAAGAGCAATAAAAATGGGTTGTGTTTCTCACACTTTTGAAAAGATTCCATTAAATACATGGGAAAGATACATTAAAATACATGAAACACACTGAAAAATGTAATACTGAGTATTATGACCAGTATTTCTCAAAACTGTGAAGGTCATCAAAATTAAAGAAAGTCTGAGAAACTGAGACAGCCAAGAGGAGCCTAAGGAGACAACTAAATGTAATGTGGTGTCCTAGTGGGATCTGGGGACAGAAAAAGGACATTATGTAAACACTAAGGAACTATAAACTATGAATAAACTATGGACTGTAATGAATGATCATGTATCAATATTGGTTAATTGTAACAAATGTTTCATACTCATGTAAGATATTAACAATAGAGCAAACTGTGTGGGGTTTATGGGAACTCTATCTGTGCAATTTTATTTTATTTTATTTTATTTTGAGACGGAGTCTCGCTCTGTCACCAGGCTAGAGTGCAGTGGCGCAGTGGCGCGATCTCGGCTCACTGCAACCTCCCCATCACGGGTTCAAGTGATTTTCCTGCTTCAGTCTCCTGAGTAGCTGGGACTACAGGCATGTGCCACCATGCCCAGCTAATTTTTGTTTGTTTGTATTTTTAGTAGAGACAGGGTTTCACCATGTTGGCCAGGATCGTCTCGATCTCTTGACCTCGTGATCTGCCTGCCTCGGTCTCCCAAAGTACTGGGATTACAGGCATGAGCCACCGTGCCCGGCCTATCTGCTCAATTTTTCTATAAATCTAAAGCCTTTCTTAAAGAATGTTTATAAAAATTTTAAAAAGGGTTATTTTGTCAGGCCATTTGAAATGATTTCATTAATGAAAAAATTCCTAATACGAGGGCCCAGCTCATGGGCCTGGATCCAGGGCAGTTGGAGGCTTCAGCCATCAGATGACAACTAGACAAGAACTCACCCCACAATAACCCAGGTCAGAAAGCTGCAAATCCAGATACCCCAAATCCCTTTAGAGAATTTCAGTGAGAACAATGGATGCTTAAGACAATAAGCAAAGCTTTCTTTCTCCTGAACAACCTTACAGCTCTCAAGCACATTGTGGACAGGTTTCTCAAGCAGTGAAATCTCCATGTGCAAAAGCAGAGCTAATGATTCCAGTGGGGTCAAGCAAGCCCAGAGGAACCGCATCCTTCAGCAGCTGCCCACCCCTCCTGAGAAGGAAGGACCTGGTATGGGAGCTGAGGCCTGACTGGGACTTCAGTGACTCCTAGCTCTAGCTTTACAACATACACTCTTGTCTGACACTATCATTTATACAAATAAGGCACA
This sequence comes from Theropithecus gelada, assembly GCF_003255815.1. Classification (NCBI taxonomy): domain Eukaryota; kingdom Metazoa; phylum Chordata; class Mammalia; order Primates; family Cercopithecidae; genus Theropithecus; species Theropithecus gelada. The sequence continues at coordinate 81,508,877 of NC_037689.1, read as the reverse complement.
CAAACTCCAAGTCTGACTCTTTTCCTCTTCCTGCCTAAAGATTCTTTAAGACTAAGGATCATGAGTGTTATCTTTATCAGCCAGGTTAGAACTCTGAAGAATGGTTTCTTAATGGAAATACTGACCACTGTTAATTAGCAAAACAAATTTCAAGGTGAAAAACTGTTGATTCAAAATATTCATCATTTCATTCTTTTATTCAAATTATAAACATTTGTTGAAGACCTATTATGAGTCAGATACTGGACTGATGAAAGTGGTGCAGAACACTCTGACCTGATGAAACAGTTTAGATGAACATCAGATCAATAAATAGAAACGAGAATGACGTTAATAGAATTTCATTAAGCGGAGAACATACTTGATTTAACCTTGCACTCCCTCTAGTGGATTTTTTTATTAAAATGTGAAGCTTATATAACAGCCCACAGTCTAGTAATGTTCAATATGCAGGAATCTCTGACATCCTGACTGCTTGACTTTGTGAGCACTCTAATCTCTGACTGCCACGTGGAACCTCTTACATTCTCTCTCTCCTGGTCCTGATAATTTAATATCTGTCAAGATATTACCACTGATTCATTCAACAAATATTTATTGAGAACCTATCTTGAGAAGGCACTAACTAATCATTCTAATTTAATAACTTTATTTCCCAAACATTTTAACATTCAGTAAGTCAACTGGTAACACTATGTTGGACAATCTCTTCAAGAGTTGGGAATTAACATTTCCTATTCATCTCTGTCCAGCCCATCTACTGTAACTTTTTTTTTTTTTTTTTTTTTTTGAGACGGAGTCTTGCTCGGTAGCCCGGGCTGGAGTGCAGTGGCCCGATCTCAGCTCACTGCAAGCTCCGCCTCCCGGGTTTACGCCATTCTCCTGCCTCAGCCTCCCAAGTAGCTGGGACTACAGGCGCCCACCACCTCGCCCGGCTAGTTTTTTGTATTTTTAGTAGGGACGGGGTTTCACGGTGTTAGCCAGGATGGTCTCGATCTCCTGACCTCGTGATCCGCCCGTCTCGGCCTCCCAAAGTGCTGGGATTACAGGCTTGAGCCACCGCGCCCGGCGTACTGCAACTTTTACACTTGTCCATTCCCCAACAATATGAGCTGGGGCCTTGTATGAGGGCTTACTATGTGCCAGGTAGAGTTCTAGGCAGTGAAGCTATAGTAAGAAACAAAACAGACAAAACTTCCCTTCCCCATGAAGTTTGTGTTCTAGTGGTGGGGGGAGGGTGAAACAAAATAGATATAATTAACAAGTAGACTAGGTAATTTTTCAGATTATCAATGGTATGGAGAACAACAAAACAGGAAAAGGATGATGGGAGGCTTTTTTTTTTTTTTTTTTTTTTTTTTTTTGGTGTGCAAATTTTTTTTAAAATGTGGTTAGGGAAGGCCTTAGTGAGAAAATGTTATTTGAGCAAAGACTTGGAGGAGGTGAAGGGACATCCTTGGGGGAAGATCATTCCAGGCAGTGGGAATAGCAAGGGCAAAGGCCTAGAGGTGGGAACATGCCTGGTATGTCCAAGGGGCACAAGGAATCCAGGGCCTGAAGAACAGTGAGGGAAAGAAGAGAATAGCAGTTTTACCAGGGAGAGGAGAAAAGGGGATATTGTGCAGGGCCTTGTAGGCCATGGTAGGGACTTCAGCTTTTACTCTGAGTGGAACAGGGAGCCGGAGCAGTGTTTTGAGCAGAGGAGTGACAGGATCTAATTTGTTTTAAAAGGATAATTTTAACGTTGTGTGGAGAACAGACCAAAGAGGGGCAAGGTTAGAAGCAGGAACACTAGCTGGGAGGCTGTTGCAATAATCAGTGGGAGAGATGATCGTGGTTTGTACTAGGGTTATAGTGCTGGAGGTAGTGAGAGGTGGTCAGATTCTGGATACATTTTGAAGACAGAGTTAACAGGGTTTTTTTACAGATTGAATTTGAGGTGTGAAAGAAAGGAGTCAAGGGCAATTCCGATATGTTTGGCTTAAGCAACTAGAAGAATAGGGTTGACATAGGGGAGGGAAAGATTGCAAGTTCAGCTTTGGACATATTAAGTTTAGGATGTCAATCAGACACCCACCAACCAATCTACTCTCTACCACCTTCTGCTGCCTATACATTTTACCCACTCAGATTTCTCTCCGTCACAAATCCTTTGATACTTCTACATATTTTTTGGTATGTCATTTCCAGTCTTAGCTATAATATTTCCATCTACTTAACAAGAAACTGGGTATTTTTGACATTTCCCTTCTCTTCACCCCTAACAGCCAATTCATCGCCATGTCTATTCTGTAAATTATACTTCCCAAATCACTCTCAAGTGCTATCCTTTCTTTTCACATCTGCTGTTGTTAATTTTGTTCATACTTTCCCAATCTCAACCTTGGTCACTGAGCATAACAGTCTGATCTTCTTCCTTTATCAGTGAGAATGGGTAGAATGATCCAGCTGATCTGGGGCCAGGAAGTGAGGGTGGAGGCAAGTAATTTACTCCCAGTCCTGGTACCTTGAACTGAAAGTGAATATACATCATTTTCACACCTTGAGGCTTAGTCTGGAGTTGGTGCTACTATAATCACTCCATTACCACCCAGTTCAGAATAACATTTAAGAGAGATTGCTGAGGTTGAGCTGGGAAAGCATACCTATAATTGGATTATATCAAGGTCCCTTTGGGTGGTCCACCCAACTATGTCTTGATCAACAACCTTCCCAGAGAATCAGGTGGTGGGCCAACCATGATGCTGCTGGAAATCTAGCACCTCTCTCATGACATAACTGGTCTCTTAGCCTTAGGTTGCTGGGGCTAATTGCAGAGAAAAGGTAGTCAAAGTACACCAAGGAGTACTGAAAAGACTGGAAGAGTGATCATGTGGAGGAAGGGTGTGAAGTTCAATGAGCTGCTGATGTAGGAGGTCTATGGGCAGATGACTGAATTTCACTTCAAAGGTTTATAAAGAGTCCTTCAATTTTTGGCATGGGCAGATGAGTTTGTGCCCAAATGAAATCTCACTGATGTCTCACACCTGAATGATTCAGTTAGTGTAATTCATATACAATTTAAGAGCACCTTTTGGTGCTCAGTATGTGTCAGGCACTATTCTACGTGCTTTACACATATTAATTCATATCATATCACACTATTTTTTGAGGTAGGTAGTGTTATCATCTCCATTTTATAGGTCAGGAACTTGAGGAAAAGAGGGTTTAAGTTGTTCAAGGTGACATAAAAAGTGATAGTGTTGGGATTCAAATCCAGGCAATGTGACTTCAGAGTTCCTGCTTTTAACCCCTGTGCTATGTTGTATGGTGAAGGCTAACTGGCTATGTCCTTGTGTAGTCCATACTTGGTTTTGGGTGACCCAGGTATTGGCAGACTCTGGAGTGTTGATAGTTTCAGTAACTAGCCAGGGTAATAGTGGGCTAGAAACGATTGATGCCTTGAAGGAAAGAGGTCTGGATGGAGGGGTATAGAGAGTTAAGAAATGCATTCTGAGAAGTCTGGGGATGAGAACCAATGTGTTATGTGTTACAGTAGCAGTAGCACTCTCCCCTCGTACATGGTTAAAGCATATGGCTGTGGCTGGAGAGCAGGTGGCCGTGGAACTTGTGAAAGGGAAGACCTTTTAGATGAACAAGACACCAGTAGTTGGTGTGAATTGGGCCAAGAGGGTAAAAAGGATCAATCATTGATTTGAAGGTGTTCTAGATGTGACTCTACAATAAAGTTCATTGGGACAATGTCCCAATGTCCCGAGAGCCTGAAGGATACCTTGGTCTATCTTTGCTTCAACTGTAGAAATCATAAAGGCATACCAGAGGTTAGGTCAGACAGGAGGCAACTGAAAGACCCCTTAGATGAAGAGTTCTCAAAATGTGCTGTGTATCAGAACCACCTGGGGAGGCACTGGTTAAAAATGGATATTCTTGGGCTCCACCCCTAGAGGGTCTGATTCTAGAAACATCATTTTAGGATTAAGATGCAGGTGGTCTGCAGACTACATTATGAAACACGCTCCATCAGATTACAAGCATATTTAAATAACTGTGTGGGCTTCTTGGAGTGGTGCTAATGGGCACAAGTGACTGCGGATCCTATCAGAATGGGGCACATGAAACACAAACTTCTGGGCTGCGCCATGATGAACCAGAATCTTTATGTTCTACACGTGCAAATGCCTGTTACCTACGCTGTGGCTGGGGTAAATGGCTTTGACATTCTCAGGCTGGAACCATTTCCACCTTCCCTTAAGATTCTGAATTCTGAAAGAGGATAGGTGTGAGTATGCCCTGGCTGGTCCAGGCTGTAATGGTTTGAGCTCATGACCACAAGCTGCCTGTCCCTCTGAAAGGAAGTATGTTCTGTCTTAAAAGTGGCCTTGATCACTAAGAGCTCTCATTTCCACTTGGAGTAATTGACCTTGGTTAGGACCAACTTCCTGGAGAAGTGGGTACAGGGGCAGAGATCAAAGTACCCAGGTTCTCCTACGACAGGACAAAAGCCCACTCCCCACACCTGGGTGTTGAAGGCATTAGTCAACAGTATAGGGGGCCGGGCGCGGTGGCTCAAGCCTGTAATCCCAGCACTTTGGGAGGCCGAAACGGGTGGATCACGAGGTCAGGGGATTGAGACCATCCTGGCTAACACGGTGAAAACCCGTCTCTACTAACAAATAGAAAAAAAAAAAAAAACTAGCTGGGCGAGGTGGCGGGCGCCTGTAGTCCCAGCTACTCGGGTGGCTGAGGCAGGAGAATGGCATGAACCCGGGAGGCGGAGCTTGCAGTGAGCTGAGATCCGGCCACTGCACTCCAGCTCCGACTCAAAAAAAAACAAAAACAAAAACAAAAAAAACAAAACAAACAAACAAACAAAAAACAGTATAGGCCAGGGCTGGGGTAGAAATAAGCAAGACCTTAAGCTACTGGAAGGTCATTTTTTTGTGTGTGTCAGGGAACCAAATTCCTTTCTCTTAAGGAGATCGAATATTGGGGTAGTGAAGATGTACAGGTAGTAGATGGATTGCTGGTGGTATCAAGGGATTGCTGATGTTTTCAATCTTCCTAGGAGACTTCATTTCAAAAAGGCTTACATGTTACCCAGCACTATGTAAACTCTGGCATAACAGAATGTAGCCCAGAAACACGATTTTTACACTTTGGGGCTTGGCCTGAAGTTGGTGCCACTGTAATCGCTCTAATACCATCCAGCCCAGAGATTCTGTCAAGTCACATTAAGTGAATTTTTCAAAATATTGCCCAAGTAGACAACTATGGAATTGATTTAGAAGGTTCCAGACTAATTTTGGATAGTGATTACACTAAGGATGGGATAATTAGGACAAGGAAGAACTGCCTGCTTTTTATTTTCAGAAAGAGTCTCAAGGCCAGTATGGAAGAGGTGGAGGAATCAAGATGCTGTCCAAAGTTTCTGTTTTATAGAAGGCCTGGATTTTAGACTCAGAGAGCATCTGCTCCTTTGGTAGTAAGGCAAGTCCTGGGTATCAGGGCTACCACATAGTCATCCTTATCAATTAGGGGTGGTCGCTCTGTCTCTTGGTAGGTAGTATCTTTATTTGCCTTATAAGTATGTGTTGGATCCTAGCAGTGTGAGGGTTGGGTTGAAGAGGAAATTCTTTTTGTTGTTTTGGGTGCGGTAGAAGGTCATTGGAAATGCTGGTAGCAAAATTCTGACAAAGTGAAGGATGTGAGTCTTGAGGGCAGTAGTGAATAGTCTATTCTCAGCAAGGAGTGGCATAGGGACAAAGGGTAGTGGGTGACAAACAATATCAAGGCTGACCTCAGCTGCACAGGCAGTTAGACCTGCTGGACCAGGAACTTGTCTGAGAGGTTGCCTAAGAACTCCTTAGTATAACCTAGTCTGGATATAATAAATGACTTTTATCAAACGCTTGCTATGAGCCAGGCTCTTGCTAAGCTCTTTAATTGCAATCATCACATTTAATCCTTATAACCCTATAAGGTACATACTATTGTTATCTCCATTTTATAAATGAGGACACTGAGGCATAGAGAGGTAGTAATTGATGAAGCTACTAATTGATGTAGCTAGGATTCCCTGTACCACACTTCACCTGTGATATAACATCTTCCCCAGTTCTATAGGAATTTTAGGAACACCCCTCGCTCACTAGAGGCTAGTGGTACGGGTGCCATAGGGACAAAGAACATCCTAGCTGATTCCTATGCTGGTGGCTGGCCAGGCAGTTTTCTGATGAAGGGGCTAGTGCCTTATGGGTTGGACATGTATTGACAGAGAATGATCTGGGCTACTATGGTAAAGGCCTGTTGGTTTTGTCTAGTGATGTACCTGTTCTACAGGTGCCAGCACAGAACAGTTGTGAATAGCAAGTACAGAGACATGCCCCCCACGGGTAAGGAGGGGTTTCCCTTGGTGCTGAGGCAATGTTGCTGATACTGAATCCAGATCTCCACTTTCATGCAGTTATTAATTTATTTATAAAGGCTGGAGCTAGGGTGGTGTGGATAGAGGAGGAGGTTTGGCTACTCAGTTAACAAGTTACACTGTGCACAGAGCCCTTTGGGGAACTGGAACTGTAGTGTAATTCACTGCCATTCACTCTCTCTGAGGCAAAAGGGGTGGAGCTCTTGGGATACAACTCTAGTAGCTTTGATTCTAACTGCTGGGTGGGTGGTAACTAAGAGCTGCAGGTCTAGTTCTACATTCTTCCTGAAGAGCTTGCCAAGACAAATGGCATAGAGCTAAGCTTTATGGCTCTATCATTTACTGCCCCCAGGTGGAAGTCCCAGAAACCAATAGCATTCCATGGGAGAGTAATTTTTCCCTCTCTTAGCAGGGAAGCAGGACAGAGGGGGCCTAACTGGCATAGATCCTGTGTTGCTGGGCAGAAGGCTGAAATGTCATGGGACAAGAGGGTAAATAACAGAATTGTTGGAGGAAGAAGGATGTGGTCAAGCTAAAGATGTGGGTCTTAAATGGATTATCAGAGTAAGATGAAGGAAGATGTTGGGAACTGAGATGCAGAACCAAACAGAATAAGACACTAGAAAAGGCTGGTGGAAGGGTGAAGACTAGCCAGTCAAAGTAACCAAGCAAGATGTGATCTAGACACATTCTGGAGGTTAGGAGTCAGTGTGCTGGATGAAATGAATAATGTCATGGATAGGGTGAGTTCCAAGATGACTTCCTAAGACACTGATGACAGAAGGCAGAATCAAAGGATTCAAAGAGGTGTGTGAACAAGTGACACAAGAAGGCAAGAGGGCAACACAGAGAAACAGAGGCCACCGGGCAGGCACTTTGTCAGTGTGCTAGCAGGCAACCCCCACACTCCTCTACCACACCCATTCTTGACTTCTTTTGCTCTGGCTTCACAAGAGATGCTTCTTCTCTAAAAGACATCCACCTCACTCTCTCCTGCCACCTCTAAGACTTTGCTTCATCTCTGATCTTTTCCATATTTCCAGTATTTCCCCTTCAGCCCCTAAATGTTCTTAATCTCTTAAAACAATACCAACAAACCACCCCTCAACTCTTACTTTCCCTTGATCACACCCCTCCTCTTTTCTTTCTTTATCATTCAAACCTCTGGACAGAGTAGTTTTCCTTTCCTATTTCCTTAGTTCCTACTCACTCCCCAATGGTTTGAGGTATACTTCCATCACTTTCTAGAAAGTTCTCTGACCAAGGTCATTAATGGCCATCTTAATTGTCAAATACGATCGACACTTCAGTACCTATCTAGATTGCCTCTTTGTGGTACATTAAACTGTTGAGAACTCTTTTCTTCCTTAAACTCTTCTGCCCCCTTGGGATTCCATGACCCCTTTCTATTTTGATTATGTGGCTAGCCTTGATTGTTGCTTTTCAGCTGAATCAACTGGAGCCTCTTCTGCTTGCCCATCACAAGTTGGTGCCTCTTGGGGTTCTAGGCTCTACTTTCATTTTCTCCTTATTATCTACCTTTTCCCTAAGTAATCCCATCCATTTTCATGGTTTGCACCACCACTTGATATACTGGCAACACATCTATCTCCAGTTCCAGCTTCTACTTCCATTTCCAAATCTGGATATCAAATTTCCCTATATATTACCTCTGAGGCACACCACCACCTATTCCTATTTATTAAGGTAGTGTAGTAAGTGTAGTACAATGGTTAAATAGTCAGCTTGAAGAATCAGATTGCCTGGGTTTGAATCCCAACTTGGCTACTTACTAACCTTCAGCAAGTCATTTAACCTCTCTGTACTTCCATGTGTAAAAGAGAGATAATAATTTGTACCTACTGCTTAGTGTTCCTCTGAGGATACAGAGGAACATTCTTCCTGAAGAGTTTGCCAAGACAAGCTGTTTAGCTTGGCATTCAAGGACTCTTTTTACCTCTCCAACCTTATCTCTGGCCATTTATCTATAGGAACCTATGGTTCCAGCTTTAATGACAGACTTGGAAGTACCCCAACAACTTTCACACCTCTAAGCATCTGCACATGCTGTTTCCGGAATAACCCTGAGGTTATACACATAACTAGTAAGTGGTGGAGCCTGAATTTACATCCAGGTCTTCCTTTAACGTTCACAGTCATTCTACTCTACAGTGGCTTGATATTTTACACTGTGACCTAGTACCTACAAACACACACACACACAAACACATACACACACACAAACACACCAGAACAAGTTTCACAAAACCCACCTTGATATGAAAGAAAGCTGGTGGTAGCCCACTAAATTGATATAATGTCCATTAACAAGTTGCAGTCCCTGGTTTGAAAAACACTGCACTAGACTTTTGCTGAAATAGGCAGATTTTATTACTGAGAATTTATTATCTTAGCTCCAGCAGTACCCAGGCTTTGAGGTTTTCTAAGGATACAAAAGCTGTCGTAACCCTATCCCTTCCACTACTCCTCTAAAATTCTGGTCCCCCTTTTAAATAAATTCACTAATGGCCTTTTGTGCAGTACCAACTGCCCTCAAGTGTTTGCTGATGAACTGACCACTTATATCAGTCCCAGCTCAAAGAACCCACTCCTTTAAATACCAGAATCTAATCCCATCCATCTGTTCAGTCATTTTGTCTCTCATGGATTGTCAGGTATATCAGCTAGCAATTCAATGCAAATCTGTCAGAAAGTAAAATTACAAATCTTATAAAAAGATGCTGGATATCTTGAAGTCAGCACACACACACACACACACACACACACACAAGTGCCGTTTATTGCGGCACTATTCACAATAGCAAAGACTTGGAATCAACCCAAATGTCCATCAGTGACAGACTGGATTAAGAAAATGTGGCACATATTATACACCATGGAATACTATGCAGCCATAAAAAAGGATGAGTTTGCGTCCTTTGTAGGGACATGGATGCAGCTGGAAACCATCATTCTTAGCAAACTATCACAAGAACAGAAAACCAAACACCGCATGTTCTCACTCATAGGTGGGAACTGAACAATGAGATCACTTGGACTCAGGAAGGGGAACATCACACACCGGGGCCTATCATGGGGAGGGGGGAGGGGGGAGGGATTGCATTGGGAGTTATACCTGATGTAAATGACGAGTTGATGGGTGCAGCACACCAACATGGCACAAGTATACATATGTAACAAACCTGCACGTTATGCACATGTACCCTACAACTTAAAGTATAATAATAATAAATAAATAAATAAAAAAAAGAAAAATTGTTGCATGTATCTTAATAAATAAAAATAAAATAGTGTCATCTAAAAAAAAAAAAAAAAGAAAATGTGGCACATATACACCATGGAATACTATGCAGCCATAAAAAAGGATGAGTTTGTGTCCTTTGTAGGGACATGGATGCAGCTGGAAACCATCATTCTCAGCAAACTATTGCAAGAACAGAAAACCAAACACCGCATGTTTTCACTCATAGGTGGGAATTGAACAATGAGATCACTTGGACTCGGGAAGGAGAACATCACACACCGGGGCCTATTATGGGGAGAGGGGAGGGGGGAGGGATGGCATTGGGAGTTATACCTGATGTAAATGACGAGTTGATGGGTGCTGACGAGTTGATGGGTGCAGCACACCAACATGGCACAGGTATACATATGTAACAAACCTGCACGTTGTGCACATGTACCCTAGAACTTAAAGTATAATAATAATAAAAAAAGAGAATAATAATAAAATGAACACCCAGATACCTAAAAAAAAACAAAAAACAAAAAACAAAAAAACCAAAAAAAAAAAAACCCAACTGATGAGGATCTGGTAGACCAGTCCACAATTGAAGAGGAGAAAAATAAATATGAATAATGATTTTAAAAGTGGTTCAAAACAGAATGACTTGAATACCAAGTGATTAAGGAAAAGTCTTTGGGAACACTAATGAAGTCCTTGAATATTTTGGCAAAAACAACCCTCTTAAAGATCATACTACAAATATCTCACAGGAAGTGAAACACACCATCTTGAAATATCATGGAATTTTGTTTGAAAAATTAGGCCCAAAACAAAAGCCATGAATCCTTTATATATTTTTTGTTTTAAGAATTAATGCATTGTTATATCTCGCACTCAATTTTATTAAATGAGACAAAATATGTAGTCAATAGCTTTTAGTTATTCAAGCTAGCATCCTAATCAAACCCTACTCCTTCCACTATTACTCTAAAATTTTGGCCCCCTTTTTAAATAAATTCACTAGTGGCCTTTTGTGCGTACCAACTGCCCTCGAGTAATAAGAACCTCCTGTATACCTCTTTGTTTCCTCAGTGCCAGGCATACAGAAGGAGTTTAATAGATGTTTGTTAATTGATTGATTGTGAAATCCTCCTCTGCTTCCAGTCTCAGTTCCCTCCAATCCAACCAGTACATTTTCAGTCCTCCCTAAAATTCTTTAGTAAATTCCCATCAACCACAGAAAAAAGTCCAATTCCTCAGCATAGCTTATAAAACCTTTATAATCTGACCTTGTCCTCTTTGCCCTCAGACTCTGGCCACATTTCACTACCTGTGGTTCTACAAATGTTCTGTACTTTCTTGCTGCCAGACTTTCATTATTTCCTCTGCTTGGAATTTTCTATCCCTACCAATGGGAAAGCAAACTCCTATTCCTAATTCTGTACCCCACACTACCTCACTACCTTGTATGTAACGCTAGCACTCTGACCACACTGCATTATAACTACTTCCTGCCTTGTTTCCAGCAGTTTTTATCATAAAAATTTTTGTTTATAAAAGTAATACAATCACGTTAGAGAAAATATAGGAAAAAGAAAAGATGTGGGTATATTATATAAGTGTGCACATATAAAAATATAGGACTGGATGCTGTGGCTCACGCCTGTAATTCTAGCACTCTGGGAAGCTGAGGTGGGAGGATCACTTGAGGCCAGGAGTTCGAGACCAGCCTAGGCAACATAAGGAGACCCCCATCTGTACAAAAAAAAAATTTTAATTTAGCCAGGTGGCCCAGGCACAGTGGCTCATGCCTGTCATCTCAGCACCTTGGGAGGCTGAGGCAGGCAGGTCACCTGAGGTCAGGAGTTCAAGACCAGCCTGGCCAAAATAGCAAAACGCCATCTCTACTAAAAGTACAAAAATTAGCCAGGTGTGGTGGCATGTGCCTGTAGTCCCAGCCACTCGGGAGGCTGAGGCAGGAGAATCACTTGAACCCGGGAGATGGAGGTTGCAGTGAGCCAAGGTCGCGCCATTACACTCCAGCCTGGGCAACAAGAGCGAAACTCCGTCTCAAAAAAAAAAAAGAAAAAAAACAATTTAGCCAGGTGTGGTGGTGTGCAGCTGTGGTCCCAGCTACTTGGCTGAGGTGAGAGGATCACTTGAGCACAGAAAGCTGTGGTTGCAGTAAACCACAATTGTGCCACTGCACTCCAGCCTATGTGACAAAGTGAAACTCTTGTCTCAGGAAAAAAAAAAAAATATATATATATATATATAAATATATATATATATATAAATATATATATATATGTATGTATATCTTACATACCCAATATCACCATCCTCACAAAGATACTGTTAACATTTTGTTTTATTTTCCTCTAAGATTTTTTCATATGCATATATTTTTTTACAGGACTCTAATCTGAGTGAATATATGAGGTTTAGCCAACTGCCCTTTAAAAACAAAATCAACATTATAAGATAGGCATTTTTTCTATTTATGCAGTTGTACTAGCCACCTATTTATTTATTTATTTATTTATTTATTTATTTATTTATTATGAGACGGAGTCTCCCTCTGTCGCCCAGGCTGGAGTGCAGTGGCATGATCTTGGCTCACTGCAGCCTCTGCCTCCCAGGTTCAAGGGATTCTCCTGCCTCAGCTTCCCGAGTAGCTGGGATTACAGGCTCACGCCACCCTGCCCAGCTAAGTTTTTGTATTTTTAGTAGAGATGGGGTTTCACCGTGTTGGCCAGAACAGTCTCGATCTCTTGACATTGTGATCTGCCCGCCTTGGCCTCCCAAAGTTCTGGGATTACAGGCGTGAGCCACCGTGCCCGGCCAATAGCCACCATTTTTAATGGTTTTATAATATCCCTTCAAGTGGATATGTTGCAGTATACTACCTAACCCACTGTTGTTGAATATTTGGGTCTCCCTCCTGCCCCTTTTTTGGCTACTGTAAGTAACAGAGAAAGTACCCTCTTCACAAACACATCTTTACCATATTTTGGGTCGGTTTACTTCCTTAGAATAGATTACCAAGAGTAATAGACGTTTTCAAAGATCTTCCTTTATTTGGCTCATATTTGTAGGAGGGAAAAATATGTATACAATCCCTTGATATCTGTGGGGGATTGGTTCCTGGACCCCTGCAGATACCAAAATCCATGCACACTCAAATCCCACAGTCGGCCCCATGGAACCAGCAGATGATAAAAGTTAGTGTTCTGTATATGTGGGTTTCACATTTGGTAAATACTGTATTTTCTATCTGTATTTGGTTGCAGATGCAGAACCTGTTGATATGGAGGGCTGACTGTATTTATAGAAAAAAAATCTGCATATGAATAAATCCCCACAGTTCAAACCTGTGTTGTTCAAGGGCTAACTGCTAATATTTCAATTCGTCTATTTATTAGTGATGCTAAATATTTTCTCATGCTTGTTTAATGTTTCCTCTTTTGTGAATTGTCTATTTGTGTTTTTTGTTCATTTATCTGAGTATTAGTGTTTAAAAAAATCAATTAGAACAGTTAGAGATTTTAACCCTTTGTTACATTTGCTGTAATTTTGGGGGATCTCTTTCTATCTTGGTAAAATTTTAGCTACAAAATAATATAATATCATTACAGAAATTTTGAAAACTGGAGAAAAATATGTTTAAAAAATCATCAATAATTCTGCCTATTAATATGGTGGATAGGAGGCAGGACTAGCTTACAGCAGGAGCTGCTCGGACGGACAGAACAGCATGGGGAAACTCACATCATGAACTTTTGCTCCTAGAACTACCGCTGAAACATACCAGGGAAACCAAGAAAATCCACAGACCCTTTGAAGGAACTGGATCACTGCTGCAGGCTCCCTGAGATGCCGAACAACTGTAAGTTGGCCTGCTTTCTCAACAGGGAGGCTCATGGTCTGGGGCAAGTTCTCAGCCCTGGTCACTGGTTGACTGGAAATAGACTCAGTGCTGTTGGGAGCGGGGAGCGGGGTAGGGGCGGGGGAGGAACGGTGGGAGTGAGACCGGCCTCTAGGACTGCAGGTTGCATGGGAGCGGGGTGAAGCCTGTGACTGCCGACTTTCCCTCACTTTCCTGGAGACCTGTATGACTCAGCAGAGGCAGCCACAATCCCCCTGGGAATATAACTCCACTGGACTGGGAACCACACCCCCTTCCCCCACAGCAGGCCCCACCCAAGGAGACTCTGAGCTCAGACACACACCTACCCCTGCCTCCACCTGGTGATCTTTCTCTACCTGCCCCAATAGACAAAGACAAAGGTCATAATCTCTTGGGAGTTCTATGCCCTGCCCGCTGCCTGAGAAACCTGAATACTTAAAACAGGTGTCCCCAGGCAAGTTTGCATTCTCCCTATAGGACCACAGCTGATGCGTTCTTGAAGGCGCCACCTCCTGGCTGAAGGCCAACCAACACAAAACCAGTGCACTGAAGAAAAACACAACTAAGGACCCTCCACTTTACTCTCCTGCTACCTCCACTGGAGCAGGTTCTGGTATCCACAGCTGCCAAGACCTGAAGACAGATCACATCACAGCACTCTTGCAGACACTCCCCAGTACCAGGTGGGAGCTCGGTAGCTCTGCTGGGTGGCTAGACCCAGAAAAGCAAAAACAATCACTACAGTTCAGCTCTCAGGGAGCCCCACATTCCTAGGGGAAGGAGGAGAATGACACATCAAAGGAGCACTCCGTGGGGCAAGAGACTGAACAGCAGCCCGTGAATCCCAGATCTTCCCTCAGATATAGTCTACCCAAATGAGAAGGAACTAGAAACACAATTCTGGTAATATGACAAAACAAGGTTCTTTAACATCCCCAAAAGATCATACCAGCTCACCAGCAATGGCTCCAAACCAAGACAAAAATCCCTGAATTGCCAGAAAAAGAATTCAGAAGGTAGATTATTAAGCTAATCAAGGAGCCACCAGAGAAAGGTGAAGTCCAACTTAAAGAAATCAAAAACATAATACAGGATATGAAAGGAAAATTCTTTGGTGAAATGGAGAGCATAAATAAAAAATAATCACAACTTCTGGAAATTAAGGACACACTTAGAGAAATGCAAAATGCACTGGAAAGTCTCAGCAATAGAATTGAACAAGCAGAAGAAAGTGCTTCGGAGCTCAAAGACAAGGCTTTTGAATTAACCCAATCTGTCAAACACAAAGAGAAAAAAATTTTAACAAATGAACAAAGCCTCCAAGAAGTTTGGGACTATGTTAAATGTCCAAACCTAAGAATAATTTGTGTTCCCAAGGAAGAAGATAAATCTAAAAGTTTGGAAAACATATTTGAGGGGATAATTAAGGAAAATTTCCCCAGCCTTGCTAGAGATCTCGACATCCAAACACAAGAAGTTCAAAGAACACCTGGGAAATTCATTGCCAAATGATCATCAACTAGGCACATAGTCATCAGTTACCTAAAGTCAAGATGACGGAAAGAATCTTAAGAGCTGTGAGGCAAAAGCATCAGGTAACCTATAAAGGAAAACCTATCAGATTAACAGCAGATTTCTCAGCAGAAACCTTAAAAGCTGGAAGGGATTGGGGTCCTATTTTTAGCCTCCTTAAACAAAACAATTATCAACCAAGAATTTTGTATCCAGTGAAACTAAACTTCATAAATGAAGGAAAGATACAGTCTTTTCTGGACAGAAAAAAAATGCTAAGACAATTTGCCACTACAAAGCCAGCACTACAAGAATTGCTAAAACTAGCACTAAATCTTGAAACAAATCCTCAAAATAAACTGAAATAGAACCTCCTTAAAGCATAAATCTCACAGGACCTATATAACAATAATACAATTTGTAAAAACCAAGATATTCAGGCAACAACTAGCATGATGAATAGAATAGTACCTCAATCTCAATACTAACATTGTATGTAACCTAAATGCTCCACTTAAAGATACAGAATGGCAGAACGGATAAGAATTCACCAACCGAGTTTCTGCTATCTTCAGGAGACTCACCTAACACATAAGGACTTACATAAATTGAAGGTAAAGGGGTGGAAAAAGATATTCCATGCAAATGAACACCAAAAGCAAGCAAGAGTAGCTATTCTTATATCAGACAAAACAAACTTTAAAGCAACAGCAGTTAGAAAAGACAAAGAGGGACATTATATAATGATAAAAGGACTAGTCCAACAGGAAAATATCACAATTCTAAATATGTATGCACCTAACATTGGAGCTCCCAAATTTATAAAACAATTACTATTAGACCTAAGAAACGAGATAGACAGCAACACAATTACAGTGGGGGACTGTAATACTCTACTGACAGCACTAGACAGGTCATCCAGACAGAAAGTCAACAAAGAAACAATGGACTTAAACTATACCCTAGAACAAATGGACTTAACAGATATTTATAGAACATTCTACCCAACAACTACAGAATATACATTCTATTCATCAGCACATGGAACATTCTCCAAGACAGACCATATGATAGGCCACAAAACAAGTCTCACTTAAGAAAATCTTTAACAAGTCTCGATTTAAAAAATCAAAATTATATCAAGTACTCTCTCAGACCACAGTAGAATAAAATTGGAAATAAACTCCAAAAGGAACCCTCAAAACCATGCAAACACATGGAAAGTAAATAGCTTGCTCCTGAATGAACATTAGGTCAACAACAAAATCAAGATAAAAATTAAAAAATTCTTTGAACAGAACGATAATAGTGACACAACCTATCAAAACTTCTGGGATACAGCAAAAGCAGTGCTAAAAGGTAATGCCTCTTAGCAAATTCATTAAATGCCTACATTAAAAAGTCTGAAAGAGCACGAATAGACAATCTAAGGGCACACTTCATGGAACTGGAGAAACAAGAACAATCCAAACCCAAACCCAGCAGAAGAAAAGAAATAACCAAGATCAGAGCAGAACTAAATGAAACCGAAACAAACAAAAAAAATACAAAAGATAAATGAAACAAAAAGCTGGTTCTTTTAAAATAAATAAAATTGATAGACAATTAGCAAGATGAACCAAGGAAAGAAGAGAGAAGATCCAAATAAGCTCAATTAGAAATGAAATGGGAGACATTACAACTGATACCACAGAAATACAAAAGGTTATTCAAGGTTACTAAGAACACTTTTATGTGCATAAACTAGAAAACCTAGAGGAAATGGATAAATTCCTGGAAATATACAACCCTCCTACATTAAACCAGGAACATAAAGAATCTCTGAACAGACCAGTAACAATCAGCGAGATTGAAATGGTAACAACAACAACAACAAATGCCAACAAAAAAGCACCCAGGACCAGACGAATTCACAGCTGAACTCTATCAGACATTCAAAGAAGAATTGGTACCAATCCTATTGACACTATTCCAAAAGTTAGAGGAAGAGGGAATCCTCCCTAAATTATTCTATGAAGCCAATATCACCCTAATACCAAAACTAGGGAAGGACATAACACAAAAAGAAAACGACAGACCAAAATCCCTGATGAACATAGACGCAAAAACTTCAACAAGATAATAGTGAACCAAATTCAACAGGATATCAAAAGATAATTCACCATGATCAGCTGGATTTCACATTAGAGATGCAGGGATGGTTTAACATACACAAGTCAATAAGTGTGATATACCACATAAACAGAATTAAAAACAAAAATCACATGATCATCTCAATAGATGCAGAAAAAGAATTTGACAAAATTCAGCATTGCTTTATGATTAAAACCCTGAGCAAAATTGGCATAGGAGGGACATACCTTAAGGTAATAAAAGGTAATAATCTACAACAAACCCACAGCCAACATTATGCTGAACGGGGAAAAGTTGAAAGCATTCCCCCCAAGAACTGGAATAAGAAAAGGATGCCCACTTGCACCACTTCCATTCAACACAGTACTGGAAGTCCTAGTCAGAGAAATCAGACAAGAGAAAGAAATAAAGAGCATCCAAATTGGTAAAGAGTAAGTCAAACTGTCGCTCTTTGTTGATGATATGATCATATACCTAGAAAACCCTGAAGACTCACCCAAATAGCTCCTAGAACTGGCAAATGAATTCAGCAAAGTTTTAGGATACAAAATTAATGTACATAAATCAGTAGCTGTGCTATGCACCAACAGCAACAAAGCTGATAATCAAATCAATAACTCAACCCCTTTCACAATAGCTGCAGAAAAAGTAAAATACTTAGGAATATACCCAACCAAGGACATGAAAGACTTCTACAAGGAAAACTACAAAACACTGCTGAAAGATATCATAGACAACACAAACAAATGAAAACACATTCCATGCTCATGGATGGGTAGAATCAATATTGTGAAAATGACCATACTGCTGAAAGCAATCTACAAATTCAGTGCAATTTCCATCTAAATACCACCATCATTCTTCACAAAAATAGAAAAGACAATCCTAAAATTCATATGGAACCAAAAAAGAGCCCACATAGCCAAAGCTAAGACTAAGCAAAAGGAACAAATCTGGAGGCATCACATTACGCGACTACAAACTATAAGGCCATAGTCTCCAAAACAGCATGATACTGGTACAAAAATAGGCACATAGACCAATGGAACAGAATAGAGAACCCGGAAATAAAGCCAAATGCTTACAGCCAACTCATCTTTGACAAAGCAAACAAAAACCTAAAGTGGGGAAAGGATACCCTATTCAACAAATGGTGCTGGGATAATTGGCAAGCCACATGTAGAAGAATGAAACTGGATCCTCATCTCTCACCTTATCAAAAAATCAACTCAAGATGGACCAAAGACTTAAATCTAAGACCTGAAACTATAAAAATTCTAGAAGATAACATTGGAAAAACCCTTCTAGACATTGGCTTAGGCAAAGAATTCATGACCAAAGACCCCAAAGCAAATACAACAAAAACAAAGATAAACAGATGAAACATAATTAAGCTAAAATGCTTCTGCACAGCAAAAGAAATAATCAGCAGAATTACCAAACAACCCACAGAGTGGGAGAAAATCTTCACAATCTATACATCTGACAGAGGACCAATATCCAGAATTACAAAGAACTCAAACAAATCAGCAAGTAAAAAGCAAAAAATCCCATTTAAAAGTGGGCTAAGGACATGAACAGACAATTCTCAGAAGAAGATATACCAATGGCCAACAAACATATGAAAAAATGCTCAACATCACTAGTGATCAGGAAAATGCAAATCAAAGCCACAATGTGATACTACCTCACTCCTGCAAGAATGGCCATAATCAAAAAATCAAAAAATAATAGATGTTGCTATGGATGTGGTGAAAAGGGAACACTTTTACACTGCTGGTGGGAATGTAAACTAGTACAATCACTATGGAAAACAGTGTGGAGACTCCTTAAAGAACTAAAAGTAGATCCAGCAATCCCACTACTAGGTATCTATCCAGAAAAAAAAGAAGTCATTATACGAAAAAGATACTTGCACACGCATGTTTATAGCAGCACAATTTGCAAATGCAAAAATATGGAACCAGCCCAAATGCCCATCAATCAACAAGTGGATAAAGAAAATGTGGTATATATACACCATAGAATACTACTCAGCCATAAAAAGGAATGAGATAATGCATTCACAGCAACCTGCCTGGAATTGGAGACTATTACTCTAAGTGAAGTAACTCAGTAATGGAAAACCAAATGTTGTATGTTCTCACTCATGTGGAAGATAAGCTATAAGGACACAAAGGCATAAGAACAACACATTAGACTTTGGGGACTCGGGGGAAAGGATGAGGGGTGGTGAGGGATAAAAGACATTGGGTACAGTGTACACTGCTCGAGTGATGGGTACACCAAAAGCTCAGAAACACCACTAAATAACTTACTCATGTAACCAAACACCACCTGTTCTCCAAAAGCCTATTGAAATAAAAAAAATAAAAAACTGTAAAAGGAAAATTAAATTAAAAAATAAAAAATAATACTTGGGAGAAAAAATAATTCTGCCACTATATTATTGTTATACTAAGATAACCACTGTTATCATTCCCAACAGTCTTTCTCTCTTCATATATGTTTTACAAAGCTGTGATTACAATGTGCATGCATTTTTAAGACCTGCTTTTTTTTTTTTTTTTTTTTTTTTTTTTCTGAGACAGAGTCTTACTTTGTCACCTAGGCTGGTGTGCAGTGGCACGATTTCGGTTCTCTGCAACCTCTGCCTCCTGGGTTCAAGCGATTCTCCTGCCTCAGCCTCCCAAGTACCTGGGATTACAAGTGCCCGCCACCACATCCAGCTAATTTTTGTATTTTTAGTAGAGACAAGGTTTCATCATGTTGGCCAGGCTGGTCTTAAACTCTTGACCTCAGGTGATCCACCTGCCTTGGCCTCCCAAAGTGCTTGGATTACAGGCATGAGCCACTGCGCCCAGCCAAGACCTGCTTTTTTATTGACACACATGAAGTATTTGTCTGAAGTTCCCTATAATCCTGATAATCATTATTTAAAATAATAGCATAAGGCTGGGCATGGTGGCACACAACCGTAATCCCAGCACTTTGGGAGGGCAAAGTGGGCTGACTGCTTGAGCCCAGGAGTTAGAGACCAGCCTGGACAACATGGCAAGACCCCATCTCTACAAAAAAAGCCAGGGTGTGTGCCTGTAGTCCCAGCTACTCAGGAGGCTGATGTGGGAGGACTGCTTGATCTTTGGGAAGCAGAGGTTGCAGTGAGCTGAGACCATGCAAATGCACTCCAGCCTGGGTGACAGAGCAAGACCCTGTCTCATAAGTAAATAATACATAAATAAATAAAAACAAAAAGCTTTTGCACAGAAGGAAAAAAGTAAAACAATAGGATAATATTCTAGGGAGTAGATTCACCATTCCTTTATTGCTAGGCATTCATGTTATTTTAGTTTTTAAAATTTTATAAATAACACTGATAAATACCTTCATGAAAATAATCAGCAAAAGCCAAAATTGACAAATGGGATCTCATTAAACTAAAAAGCTTCTGCACAGCAAAAGAAACTACCATCAGAGTGAACAGGCAACCTACAGAATGGGAGAAAATTTTTGCAGTCTACTCATCTGACAAACGGCTAATATCCAGAACCTACAAAGAACTCAGACAAATTTACAAGAAAAAAACAAACAACCCCATCAAAAAGTGGGCAAAGGATATGAACAGACATTTCTCAAAAGAAGACATTCATACAGCCAATAGACACAAGAAAAAATGCTCATCATCACTGGCCATCAGAGAAATACAAATCAAAACCACAATGAGATACCATCTCACACCAGTTAGAATGGCAATCATTAAAAAGTCAGGAAACAACAGGTGCTGGAGAGGATGTGGAGAAATAGGAACACTTTTACACTCTTGGTGGGATTGTAAACTAGTTCAACCATTATGGAAAACAGTATGGCGATTCCTCAAGGATCTAGAACTAGATGTACCATATGACCCAGCCATCCCATTACTGGGGATATACCCAAAGGATTATAAATCATGCTGCTATAAAGACACATGCACACGTATGTTCATTGCGGCACTATTCACAACAGCAAAGACTTGGAATCAACCCAAATGTCCATCAGTGACAGACTGGATTAAGAAAATGTGGCACATATACACCATGGAATACTATGCAGCCATAAAAAAGGATGAGTTTGTGTCCTTTGTAGGGACATGGATGCAGCTGGAAACCATCATTCTTAGCAAACTATCACAAGAACAGAAAACCAAACACCGCATGTTCTCACTCATAGGCGGGAACTGAACAATGAGATCACTTGGACTCGGGAAGGGGAACATCACACAGCGGGGCCTATTATGGGGAGGGGGGAGGTGGGAGGGATTGCATTGGGAGTTATACCTGATGTAAATGACGAGTTGATGGGTGCTGACGAGTTGATGGGTGCAGCACAGCAACATGGCACAAGTATACATATGTAACAAACCTGCACATTATGCACATGTACCCTGGAACTTAAAGTATAATTAAAAAAAAAAAAAAAAGAATATTCTAAAAGAAAAAAAAAACTGTATTATTACACGTTATTAAAACTATGTTTTGCAATTACAAAAGAGGACAGTGCCCTGGTTCATTTTAAAAACTAAATACGAACAAGTAATCAAGTAAGTAAATATATCAGAAATAAACGTATATGTAAGAAATATTAAAAAAAAAAAAAAATTAGGCCACATTCCCAGAAGTAAGATTACCCGATCAAAGGGCATTACTACACATTGGCTACCAAAATGCTTTCTTCCAAACCACACTCACTAGGAAACTGAGTACCATCTTTTTCAATTCTTTTAAATATAGGCTTAAAAACTGGTGGCTCATGCCTGTAATCCCAGCACTTTGGGAGGCCGAGGCGGGAGGACATGAGGTCAGGAATTCGAGTCCAGCCTGACCAACGTGGTGAAACCCCGTCTCTACTAAAAATACAAAAATTAGCTGGGCATGGTGGCACACGCCTGTAATCCCAGTTACTAAAGAGGCTGAGGCAGGAGAATTGCTTGAACCCGGGAGGCAGGGTTGCAGTGAGCTGAGATCGCGCCACTGCACTCCAGCCTGGACAACAGAGTCAAGATACTGTCTCAAAAAAAAAGAGCTTACCTAATGGTTTTAATTTTCATTTCTTTGATTAGTAGTGATGAACATTTTCTGATGTTTTCCAGTTGTACTTAAACTCCTTTGTAAATTGTCTATTCATGTTCTTTGTGCAGATTTCTTCTTATACATTATATTGTAAGAGTGGGTTAGATAATACAAGCCTACTACACTTTGTCATATTTATGAAACATAGGCTTTTCCAGCCTGTATTTACATTTCATTTTAAAAATAGCCAAAAAACTTTTATTTATTTATTTTTTATTATTATACTTTAAGTTCTAGGGTACATGTGGATAATGTGCAGGTTTGTTACATAGGTATACTTGTGCCATGTTGGCGTGCTGCACCAAGTTGTTTTGGTTTTAAAATTTTATACAGTCAGGTTTGATCTTTTCCTTCGTGATTTTTAAAAATTGCTTTCTAAGCTTAGAAAATTCTTCCCTTTTAGAAGCTTGATAAATATCCATTCACTCTAGTTTTTTAAATTTGCTTTCTTTAATATTTAACTCTTCAATCTAGCTGTCACTCGTTTTAGTTTATTACAGTAGATGAGTGTATAATGGTATAAGCTGTCACAATACCATTCATTTACTCAACAGACCCTTCAACTCCCATGCACTTGCAATGTATCCTTTGTAATAGATTAAATTCTATATAACTGGTCTCTTTGTTGGGGGGGGGGGTGTACTATAAGCTATCTGTCTAATTTTGTACCAGTGTTTTCATTATTGTAGTGTTGGATGCTTAATATCTAATAGCATTAGTCCTTCATTACTCTTCTTTTGTAGAATATTCTTTGAGAATCATCCTTTATAAGCTTTCAAATGCAATTATTTGCTGTCTTATTCCTAAGATATAAATTTCTTACAGGTAGAATTGGTTTATTTCCTTAGACTAGACTGCCAAGAATATTGTTACTGGGCCAACTGGTATGAACATTTTTTCCCATTCTTAACACTTCCAAAGTTTTCAAAGGGGTTTGTACCAATTTCACTGTAATCCTTCCATCACCTGGATATTTTGAAATAAATTTTTTTTCAACTTGGTAGGGGAAACAATATATCTTGCTTCAATTTCTATATCTCTGCTTATTGGTGATGATAAACATACATTTGACATATAGTAGGTGCTTAATCAATGCTTGTTCAATGAATAAATGGCATGTGTGAATCTGTACATATATTTGGGGATGGGAAGTTTAAACAAATATTGTGATTATAATAGGTAAATGCTGGCTAGATGTAAGTTTGTAGCCTAAATGCCTGTAGTCCATCTACAGAGAGGTTCTAGGAATGCCAAGAACACCCTGGAATTCAGACCTAAATTGGGGAAATCTCCAGAGACTCTCTGTAATTTATATTTATCACAGGCATGTCCGTTTCCACGCAGGAGCAGCTGAAAGATGTCTAAAACAGTTAAGGCGATATATGTGGGTATCTCCATGTCTGTGTGCAGCCCAGAAGCAGCCATGATTGGGTCAAGACAGAGTGTACTTCCTTTGGCAGCAAAACAGTAATAAGAAGCAGAGTACCGCACTGGAAAATGACCCAGGCCCTAGTAGGCTTTCTGCAGTGAATTTAATTGCATAATAAACTGGATGTGATTCATAGAAGCAAGCCTTTTCTTTGAAGCCACACTACTTTTCTTCTCAATTTGCTAAGCCCAAGAGGACCTAGAAGTCTTTCATTCAGAGAAGCTTAATTTTCTCCTTTCATTCTGTAGCTGGGAGGGGAGAGGGTCATTTTTTTTCTCCTAGCAATCATTGTCTTTATTTTGAACTTAAAAAAAAAAAAAAAAAGGCAGGCTGGGTGCAGTGACTTTCATGTGCAGTGCCAGCACTTTGGGAGGCCAAGGTGGGAGGATCACTTGAGGCCAGGAATTTGAGACCACCCTGGGCAACACGGCAAGACCTCATCTCTACAAAAAATACAAAAATTATCCAAGTGTGGTGGCACGTGCCTGTAGTCCTAGCTACCTAGAAGGCTGAGGTGGGAAGATCCCTTGAACCCAGGAGTTCGAGACTGCAGTGAGCTATGATTGCACCACTGCACTCCATCCAGCCTTGGTGACAGAGAGAGACCCTGTCTCGAAAACACAAAACAAGAAAGAAAGAAAGAGGCCAGGTGTGGTGCATGCCTGTAATGCCAGTACCTTGGGAGGCCGAGGATAGAGGATCCCTTGAGCCTGGGAGTTCAAGATCAGCCTAGGAGTTCAAGATCGGCAACATAGGGAGACATTGTCTTTATTAAAAAAACAAACAACAACAACAACAACAAAAAAGCAAGAAAAAAGCAAGCAGGCAAACAAGCAAAAGCTAACAAAAGGCAGCTTGTCTCTGTTTTTAAGACCATGTAAGACTCATTACTAAAACATTGGTTTCCTTTGCTCTGTTGCCAAACTAGTAAATTCTAGCAGTAAACTTTTTCAAGGACTTCCTTGGCCACAAAATCTGTCAATTTGATGGAAAAAATTCTGTTATTATCTTAATCTGCATATGCTGAAGTTGTGCTGTGTTTTATTCTGAAAAACAAAGTGTGGTTTTCTCTTGACTCAAGAGCACCTAAGAGTATCAAGGTCACTGTTGATTGCATGAACAATTGATTTGTGAATGATGCATTGGCAATTACTACTACAGTAACTTCATTTCTCTCAGACAGAGGATTGATAAATTCAGAGTTTTAAAAAATCCTTATTCTTCAATGTGGATTAAGTACTACAGAAATATCAAGCAAAGTTCCAAATGCTGAAGAAGGCCCAGCAATCCTTCTCAGACAGACTACTGCAGTTTGACATGTTAACATAAAACACTAGAAGGTGGCTAGGCACGGTGGCTCACCCATGTAATCCCAGCACTTTGGGAGGCTGAGGCAGGCAGATCACCTGAGGTCAGGAGTTTAAGACCAGCCTAGCCAACATGGTGAAACCCCGTCTCTACAAAAATACACAAATTAGCTGGGCATGATGGTGGGTGCCTATAATCCCAGCTACTCAGGAGGCTGAGGCAGGAGAATCACTTGAACTGGGAAGGTGGAGGTTGTAGTAAGCCAAGATCGCGCCACTGCACTCCAGCCTGAGCAACAGGGCGAGACGCTGTCTCAAAAACAAAAAAACAAATAAACAAATGAACAATCCAAAGGACTTCTCCTCTAACTCCAAGAAGCACCTAGGAAGAGCCTTTTCACAAGCCCTTTGTCTTTGAGAGACATCTACCTCTGGGTTGCTACTTTCCTTAGAGGTGGCAGCATGAGCCCTCTTCTTGATTGTTCAGCCTTTTGTTTTAAACCTATTCGCATCAATTTTCCACCTTTTCAAAAATCTGTTTGCCACTTCTTTTAAGAACTAGCTCTAAAATTCACTTCCGCCAAGACTTCCATGATTAATTTCTTTCTACTGATAAGTCTCTTCAGCTCATACACATATTCTATTGGTACCATAGCTAATGTTGTTCTCTATTCTAATTTTGTTAATGTTTCTAGACTGTAAGTCCCTTGAAGACAGGGGAATTTCTAGAAAGCGGAAAAGGAATTTAGAGACTGTCTAGTTGTATCCTTTGTTCATTTTATTGATGAAGAAACTGAGGCCTAGGGAGGGTAATCAATCCAAGTTAGTTAGGCAAGTTAGCAGAAAAACTAGGTGTAGAGCACAGGTGTCCTGACTTTGAGCAGTGTGCTTTCCACTATATTTGGTAATCTTTTTTCTATTTCACTTGGATTTCTTCAGAATGCCTTGTAAAGTGCCACATATACACACGTCTCTCTGTAAATGTCAATACAATAAGCATAAGAGTTTATATAACTGAGAAACTGACTCAAGGAAAGAGTCAGAAAACAGAAAGGTCATTTTCTTACTTCTTTGCATGATGCCAGCCTCCAGACCAGTTAATTGCTACTTTGCACATTCCGTCAATCAGGCATTGGGCAGCTGTGATTGTAGCCCCTCCTACAGCTGCTGCATAGTCAAATATCCCTTCAGTGGCTGGGCAGTCATAACCTTAGGGCAAAAATCAGAAGAAGTGGTTAAAAGATGAACTGGAAAAAGAGGAGGAATAGGTTGAGGTGTGAAAACAACCTAACCTACTAAAAGGCCACTGTGCTAATAACAGCTCCAAGTGAGACAGAAACAACTCCAATGTTGGGGATATAATTTTTTAAAAGGTTAGAGCTAGAAAGGATAAACCTTCCTGATGAACTAGTCACAGGCTATAGAGAAACCCAGGTGATATGTCTTGTCAGTGGTCACACAGAGCCAGGCCTGGGACTCAGCTCTCTTGACCCTCCAGTTCAATGTTCCTCTGCTAAACCATGCTGTTTTTCTAGACTATCCTGCTGGTCACTTACAGTTTTAAAAAATGCAGCTGTTTAATGAGGGATGAGGTAGAAAAACTTAGCCAGAACATAAATCTGTATTCCAGTTAAAATATAAGGTCACAGGACAGCTAAATCAGCATATATACAGCCAGACCAGATCTGAGCACTGCCAATAGGGCCTAAGCAACTGAAAGGTTTTCTTTCATCTAACCCATCATGTGGTGTTGCTCAACTCATATGGTTTGCTTGTTTAGTGAGTTATATGTGGCTAAACCAAAAGATTAAGATCGACAGTTAACACATGATTTCTTAATGAAAAAATATTTAAAAATCATACAAGTTATTAAAAAATTAGGCTGTCCATCTCCCATCACTGCCTGGTAAATGACTTTACCTAGCCCATATTCTATGGAGTCCGGATGATCATCATCGCCCTCTTGGCTGACCTTCTGGAGATGCTGCAGATAAGCATCAGTGTGGAAGGTGGCCATCTCCTCCATGGAGGCCACTTTGGGCTTAACTATCCTAATAATAACAGAGAGAACAAAGAGAGGTGAGTGAGTCAGATCCAGTGTATGCCAGAAGCTAGAAACAGAAGCCAGCAGTCTGAGAAGAAAATACAAGTCTCAACTTCTTGTTCCAATAGGCTAGAGTAATAAACACATTCTGTTCTTCCACTGCACTGTGCGGTCTTTACTGCCTCACATCTACAGTAGTGACTCTATTAATAAGGGGCAAGAGGATAGATTTTCCCTTGAGTTTATAGGTAGGTAAACAAAAGTAATTATATTCAAGTTAAACAAATAATCAGGTATCAGACAGACTTTACCCTGTGAGTTACAACTTTCAGGACAAACTAATAGGCAGGGATATTTTCATTTGAACCAGTTGCTAATTGGGCTATCTAATCCTTTCAGTTATATCTTTATTTTAATAGGCAGCTATGTTATCATGCATTTTGAATTTGGAGTCAGATTTGGAGTCAGAGAATTGGGTTCTTGTTCTAACTCTGTACTTACTAGCTCTATAACCTCAGGTAAGTTGACTGTTCCAGAGTTCAGTTTTCTTATTTGTAAAATGGGGAACTGTATGGGACTTATGTGAAGATAAAAGGATAACACATACAAAAATGCTTGGTGGATAACTATCATTCTATTAACGGATAAAAAATGGGCAACTCAAAATGTAATGTTTCTAGACTTGAACCCTCCTATCTGCCTCTGAGAGCGAGGCGAGAAGGGGCAAAATGGTTGGAACTGGGCTTCACTTGGAACCTCTCAACCTACTCCTCACAAAAAATGACAAATAGAAGTGAGTGAGGGAATAAAGGGAGCTAACCCAATAAGAGGCCTTCCCACATCTAACCTCTAGCTGCCTATTCCCCATTTCCTCTTCTTGACCCCACAGCTGCCACTACTGTTCTCTAGCCCTTGCCACTTAAAGGGTGGTCTGTAGACTAGGAGCATCAGCATCCCCCAGGTGCTTGTTAGAAATGCAGAACTTCAGACTTGCCTCAGACCTGAGTCCGAATTTTATCATTTTTAAACAAGATTATTTTTAACAAGAAGATTTTTAACATGATGATTTTGAAACAAGATAACATATTTTAAGGTGATTCATATACACATTCAAGTTGAAGGAGCCCTGACCTGGGCCACAGGGAGGCAGCAGTGGTTTTAAATGTCTGCTGAATGGGAACATAGCCATGAGTTTATGATGAATTAATATGACTATACAGGCTATTACTATCACCAAGGTAGCTGGAAGAAATCCTGTGGTTTGGACTCAAAACTGAAATACATAGCCATGACCCAAGAATTCTTGCTTCTTCTTAAAGAAGACACATCTATACCATCAGAGGTGAAAAATCTACCCATTAAAAAAAAAAATTTGTACTGTCTTGGACCATATTTCCCAGTCCTAAAAGCTCCCTCTTCTAGTACCCTTCCATTTATTTGTTAAATGTTAAAAAACACTTACTGAAAGCCTCCCTATTTAACAGTAAGCAAACTGGACAGTTTTGCTTTGCTTTGATATCTTGTTCGTCATAAAATAATTTTTTGAAATGTTAAATAACTTTAATGGAAGGCATATAGTTACTATGTTAACCAAACCATATGGGTTAAAAAATGGTTTAAAATGGGTGTGGTGGCATGTGCCTGTAGTCCCAGCTACTCCGGAGGCAGAGGCAGGAGAATCGCTTGAACCTGGGAGGCAGAAGTTGCAGTGAGCCAAGATGGTGCCACAGCACTCCAGCCTGGGTGACAGAGCAAGACTCTGACCAAAAAAAAAAAAAAACAAAAGGCTTAAAAATTCCCTTAAGAAGGTACAAAATGATTTTGTTAATAATAAGAATAAAATCTGAAAGCCTATTACACTACCTTCTGGGAGATAAATGAAGCATAGCACACTAGCTGGTATGGGCGCTTAGCTATTTGGCCAGAAATTGTCATAAGTAATCCTATATGTGGCAAGGTTATATTTGCTCTTACAATGGCATCAAATACAGAAATGGCAATAAACAGCAAGTTCATGTTTTTGGAAGAAACAGCTCTCTCTTGAGTTCTGGCTCAGTCTTAGCAGTTTTCTTTGGTCTTGACCTGTCTCCAGCCTCACCCATTAAAGTTTGGTGGTGGTAGTGGGTTGTCTAAAAGTCTTAGGTTGAACTCACACCCTCAAATCTGGTTTAGAATGAAACAAAATCAAAAGAAAAATGGAACACCTCCTAGCTGAACACCTTTTTGTATCAGACTGGTTTTAATACCCAAATGTACTTAAAATCTCCACAATGCACTGAACCTACCCCTGAGATACTTAACCAAGCACTTGAGCTGTATTTCTAATGAACCTTAACTGCTTCCTGCACTTTCCACCCCCCTGTCCCAAGTTCTCTTTTCTCTCTCTCTCTTTTTTTTTTTTTTTTTTTGAGACAGAGTTTCACTCTTGTTGCCCAGGCTGGAGTGCAATGGTGTAATCTCTGCTCACTGCAACCTCCACCTCCCGGGTTCAAGCGATTCTCCTGCCTCAGCCTCCCGAGTAGCTGGGACTACAGGCGCCTGCTATCACACCCGGCTAATTTTTGTGTATTTTTAGTAGAGACGGGGTTTTGCCATGTTGGGCAGGCTGGTCTCAAACTACTGACCTCAGGCGATCCAGCCACCTAGGCCTCCCAAAATGCTGGGATTACAGGCATGAGCCATGCTCCTGGCCCCCCAAGTTTTCTTAATTCTTCAAGAGCTTTCTTGGGATTACAGGCAGATTACAAACACTGTGAATACTCTCACAGAAAGCTAAAATAATTTTTTCAAGAGACCGTTCTCTTCCTTGCTCCACTGTGAAGCAGGATATTAAGGCTAGGAACACCTAGCTTCAGGGCTACGTTCAAGAAAGACAACTTACCTCATTTGCTTATGCAGTGCATATGCTTCAATCAAAGAATGTACCATACTGGCCTAAAAACATCAGCGGGGGAAGAAAAAAAAAAAAAAAGCAGAAATAGTCTTAAAAGTTTAATTCAGCAAAATCCCCGTCAATCTCATTATCCTGAACAAAGGAACGGATTAACTTTGTTTCAACTGGCTTCCCTTCTGTTAACAGTTACAATACACTTTAGACAATACAGATACAAAGTATCAAAATCTCTAAGGTGAAAGCTACCAGGCCTTAGGTAGGTGATGGAACACTTTCCCCCTGCAGCTTGTTTTCCCACGACTTCAGTGGTCCCCTAGGAGTGGAAACTGCGTCCTCTCCCCGCCTCCGTACCCCCTCCCCCACTCCTACCTGTCCGTTGGGCGTCCCGCAGAGACATGCTGCGGTCTCAGAAACAATGTGAGAACACTTCCTTCTGATACAGCTTTAGGTATCTGATACAGCTAGTCGAAATTTCTGAAGATTTCCCCCAGCCCGGTGTCCTCTCCGCTTCCTAACGTTCTTTCGTCCACTGCCCCCACCCCCACCACAAAAGCCCATGGTCTTTCATCCCGACTTCTCTTACCCGTTTGGGGATCTTGGCCAGGGAGTCACACATACTGACATACTCGGGACTATAGATATAAACCGGGATCAGCGACTGCCCACTGTCCGCCGGTTCCTCCGGCTCCTCCATCTTCCACTTAAAACCGTTCCGCAGGCACCTTCCAGATCTGGCTTTTTTCGGACTCGGCCAGGGCTCCAGTTCCTGCTCCTCTGATCGGCCGCAGCGGTGCTCCCTGGTCAACATTCCCTCCTATTCTTGAGATCGCCGGAGACACTATCCCCACTCCCCACCCTGTTGAAGGAATAGATGGGACTTCCCAGACCAGACTCCCCTCATTTAGCGACCACAGTTCAAGAAAAAGGGTTTGGCAGATGTAAAAGTCCAAATAGCTGTCAATTAGGATCGATTGTTTTATGGCACAAATAAATAGGGTCAAAACTAACCATCCTTGTTGCCCTACGGGGCCATTTGAGATGAAGTCAGACCAGTTTCACAGCATGCTGGGAGATGTAGTTTCCAGAGGTTTGAGCAACGGAAGAGTCCGGGCTAACCACTAAAATAACCGCGATTTTGAGTTTTAGCGCTAAGACCAGAAAAAAAAAAAAAAAGGGAGGCTGAGGCAGGAGAATGGCGTGAACCCAGGAGGCGGAGCTTGCAGTGAGCCGAGATCGAGCCACTGCACTCCAGTCTGGGCAACAGTGCAAGACTCTGTCTCAAAAAAAAAAAAAAAAAAGTAGCCTCAACTCTTTATGAATTGTTTCAATCTGCAAACACATCTATTTCATCCATTTAACCATATAAACACAGATAGAATGTGGCCACCTAGAGCCCCCACCATCCAGTTACATCAGCTGCCTATCCGAAGGATAGGCTTTTTTTTTATTTTTATTTTTTGGTGGGGGCGCTATTTAATGGCACAAATGGTTTGAAAAGTTTACACAGTAAATTCTGTGATGCAATTTTGTAGTTCATTTCTTTTCATCATTAACTATCCATGTCCACATGAAAGTTGACAATCTCAATAATTTACTCTGGCAAATCTGATAGCACCTTCCCAAGAGACTGGCTGGTGCAGTGGAAATTGCTTGGTAGATTCCAATCGAGCAATGATGTCAAATGTAACTCCTTGAACATTAATGTGGTAGGAAGGTTGCAAGCAGTGGTGTTTGGCAACTGCAGCTCTTCTCCTTCTACCTCCTTTTGTTTCTGCAGCTTAGGGAAATATTTTAGATTTGGTGTGAGGGTCCAGTTTAAGACCATCTGAGGTGGTTTTAGAATTACCATCGGCATTTGGAGGTTCCTGGAGGCCGCTATGATCTGAAACAAGGTGGCCAGTGCTCAGGCCCTCAATTCTCGTGGCAACCCAAACTGACTTACTAACACCACTGGGACAACCCAATATCCTTACTATATTTAAAATCTGGCTTGCTTTTTAGACTTTAAACATTTATTGAAGATTGTGACATGCACATTGGATATATTATCTCATTTCATCCTTGCAACAGTCCTATAAAGGAGGTTGCAATACACCCATTTTACAGATGCAGTTTAGAGAGAGAAACAACTGTTCAAAATCACATACTTAACAAGCAGATAAGGCCGGGTGCGGTGGCTCAAGCCTGTAATCCCAGCACTTTGGGAGGCCGAGACGGGCGGATCACCAGGTCAGGAGATCCAGACCATCCTGGCTAACATGGTGAAACCCCGTCTCTACTAAAAAATACAAAAAACTAGCCGGGCGAGGTGGCGGGCGCCTGTAGTCCCAGCTACTTGGGAGGCTGAGGCAGGAGAATGGCGTAAACCCGGGAGGCGGAGCTTGCAGTGAGCTGAGATCCGGCCACTGCACTCCAGCCTGGGCGACAGAGCGAGACTCCGTCTCTAAAAAAAAATTTAAAAAACAAAATAACAAGCAGATAAGCAGGAATTCAAAATTAGGTCAGTCTGACACTGAAGCCATTTTACATTCCCGTTATTATATAAACTTGATTCCTCCAGGATGACTTTGTGTTATGATATAACTTTGTTCACCCTCCATTTTGTATCCCTTCAATACTTATTCTGAAAATCTTGGGGGTGTTCTGGTGATGTGCTCTGTAACCAGAATGTAAGATCTTATGTTTCTTTTATTTATATCTTCCCATAGCAACTAGTTAAAAGGTCTGCAGTTGTTCATTCATCAAACATTTATCTGATATTAAGTGTACAGTACAGTTGAGGATTCAAAGATAAATTATAATGTGATCTCTGCTCTCAGGGAATTTGCATTCTTATACAGAAGATGGGGCAAATACACAAGAAACCAAAGGCAATGCAGAGTCAGACAATGAATGTAGGGTGCTTAGACTACTTAATAAATAAGTATTAAGTACTAAATAACTGGTATTTAATAAATGGTAACTAGAATTCACCTTGGTGGCATTTGAGAGGGTCTTAGAAGGTGGGTAAGATTTTGCTTGATAGGAGCCAGGAGAAGGCATGCTGACTAGAATGAACAGCATAAACAAAAACACAAAAGAGAAAAATTATAGTCGAGTTTAGCTAAAAGGGCCAGATCATGAAGAACATTGAATACCAGGCTAAAGAGAATAGACTACATTCTGTGGGAAATGAGAAAACACATTTAGACAGAAATAGTAAGGAAAAAAGATTTCTATAGTAGCAGTGTGTAGGAAAGATTAGTCATTAAAAGGCTAGGGGCAGTTAGAGTGCCACAATGGTCCAAATAAGAAGTGATAATGATTTAAAACTAGGGTGGGGGCAATGGGAACAAAGGAGAAATAATGTACAGGATAGGTTCAACAGGACTTCTTTATTACTTGGATATTGGTGAGAGGGAGGAAGATGGAAAAGTGTTGCTGAAAACTCTTAAATGTAAACTCTGGGTAAGGAGAAGGCTAGAGGTAGCAATATAAGAAAGAGGGCAATCAGGAGGAAGAACTCATACAGTAGGACAGAATGGACATGGATTCTGATTTTAAAAGTGTTGAAAAGTTTCAGAAATTAATGGGTTAAACGATTGCAGTGACACACACACACACACACACACACACACACACACACATTTTCCATATAAAGAGGAGAAAGTTGAAGTCATAAGAGTGGCTGATATAGCCAAGGGATGTGGCTTTCTCCACTGGGATGCCTAATAGTTATATCCAACATTTTCAAAACCAAGCTCCCAATTTCCCCATCCAAGTTCTTTCCACTCCTTTTCTATCTTTCATAGCTCAGTAAAGATACCAACATCTATTCAGTTGCCTAAGTCAGAAACCTGGGAGTTATTTGGCTTTCTTCCTTTCCTTCACCTGCAGATCCAGCCCATCAGCAATTTCCATCGGTTCTACGTCAAAGACGTGCCTTAGACACATTCACTTCTCTCACTCTGTACTTCCACCACTATAGTGTGGATACTATTATCTCTCACTTGAACTTTCTGCAGTATCTACCTGGGCTTTGCTTCCATTCTTGCTGCCCTACAATCCATTATCTTTGCAGCCAGCAGAGTGAGCCTCCAAAAATAAGTAAATCAGATCATGTCACAAAACCTACCCTACATCCTGGTGAGGACCTCTGAACTAGGAAGAAGAGTGTCATTTTTGGAAATGCCTGTGTATAAGGGTTGAGAGGAGAAAAAGATGTCAGAAAGAAGACAAGGAATGGTCAAAGACCCCTTTTGGCCATTAGAAACTCACTGGTGCCCTATGGAGGCAGGGGAGAAAGCCAGATTGTGGGGGTTTAAGAAGTGAAGCAAACAGTTAAATGTAGCTTCCTCTTTGAAAAACTGTGATTGTGAAAGGAAGGAGTTAGTCTAACAGCCTGAGGGGACGTCAGAGCCCGGAAATTTTTTAAAGAGAAAACTGCACATGTTTATAGACAGGAGAAGCTAGAGGACTTGACTGAAAGGTGAGATAATGATGACTGGCAACATAAGGAGAAATGGGACTTGTCCTGGGCCTTCAGGGATAGGCAGCGGAAAGAGAGCAGGAGATAGACTGGCCAATTGACACCCTAAATTCTGGACGACATGAAAAGGTCTTGTTTCATGTGTCCTTTCTGATCTAGTAACAAACGGCTGAATGGTTCTCAACTGGAAACACTATCCAAGTACCCTATGCAATGTGGCAAGATGATTCAGCTATGGAGAAAGATAAATTGTTGCACAATGCTCTGGAATTGGCAACCTATTCCTGCAGCTAATCTCAAAGGGAGGCTAGACGCTTGCTCATGGTTAAGAAAGCACAAATCCGGCCGGGCGCGGTGGCTCAAGCCTGTAATCCCAGCACTTTGGGAGGCCGAGACGGGTGGATCACGAGGTCAGGAGATCGAGACCATCCTGGCTAACACGGTGAAACCCCGTCTCTACTAAAAAATACAAAAAACTAGCCGGGCGAGGTGGCAGGCGCCTGTAGTCCCAGCTACTCGGGAGGCTGAGGCAGGAGAATGGCGTGAACCCGGGAGGTGGAGCTTGCAGTGAGCTGAGATCCGGCCACTGCACTCCAGCCTGGGCGACAGAGCGAGACTCCGTCTCAAAAAAAAAAAAAAAAAAAAGAAAGCACAAATCCTGCCACAGTTCCCTCACCTCAATTTTCCACATTCGTAATACCCATATGGTTCTTAAATTGGGAAGATATCCCTTCTCAATGTACTGTATTTGCAGTTGGAGGACTTGAGATCAGAGGAAGTAGGTTCAATCTTGCCTTCAAAGCTTGCTAGGGTGAAGTTACTTGACTGGGCAAGTTACTTGACTCACTTTCCTCAATCATTATTGCTAAAGCTAACATTTGAACCGGTAAGTTCAGGTTGGGCTGTGCCATTTCTTTTGGTGCTTTCCCCTGCCTTTCCCCAGAAGGGGAGGCAAACAAATTACAAGGGCACCGCCCTTCAGTGAATGAGCAGTCTTCTCTGCTCATTTCACTATCTGTCCAGTGACACTTCAACTGTCTTCAACTGACCCTTGTTTTCACACCACTCCCTTAATGTCATTTTCCTTGGAGCGTGTAGTTGTTGAGAATGTGAACTCTGGAGTCAGACTGCATGGGTTCAAATTCCAGCTCTATTACTTATTAGATGATTGATTTGGGGCAATTTACTTAAACCCTCAGTGCCTCAGTTCACTTACTTGTAAGATGGAGATGGCAGTATCTATCTTACATGGCAATTGTGAAGATAAAATGGCTCATGCTAAGTGCCTATATAACAATGGCATTTGGTATGTGCTCAAATATTGGTTATTTAAGAGCCATTATGCCAAATAATTCTATATTCGGTGGTGAAGGGAGTTTCCCCCCCACTGTCATCCTTACCCCCATACCACTACTGCGCAAGTACTACCAGTGGTTTGAGAATAAGTTCTTGGTTTTTTGGCTTAGCCTTAAAAGAAATCACACATCAACTAAATATAGGGGTGACCATATCTTTCAAACTGAGACATTTTTTGAGAGTGACACAGTGTTATTGATGATTATGCCAGTAAGACAGGCATAAATGGGGGCTGTCCTGGACAAACCAACACCTGAGGTTACTCAAGTTAAAAAGGAAATGAAGACCAAATGTGGAAAATACTATCTTAATCTCTGCTGCATTAGTGCAGATACTAGGTACTTGGTAAACAGAAAAAGGAATGGCAGAGGTTTTGCCAGCTGTGGTGAAGAATGACTTTTGCCCCACCAGTTGTGTAAGATTCCCAGAATGTAGTAAAATTTCATTAACCAGGATGGAACTGTGGAGACAATGTTCATCCTTGCTGAATAAATCCTGTTATAGAAAAGGCTAACAAATAGCATAAACAAGATTCTGCCAAATATTTTTAATATTTAGAAAAACAAGTTGTTTTAAAATACCCTTCATTAGGGAAGAAGCACCATTTGTACACAATTGAAATGCTGAGTAAAAATCTGTTTTATTCATTCATCAGAAAATGTTCCCTACAGGCCAGGTGCGGTGGGTCACGAGTGTAATCCCAACACTTTGGGAGGCTGAGGCAGGTGGATCACCTGAGGTCAAGAGTTCGAGACCAGCCTGGCCAACATGGTGAAACCCCGTCTCTACTAAAAATACAAAAAAAATGAGCTGGGCGTGGTGGCACATGCCTGTGATCCCAGCTACTCGGAAGGCTGAGACAGGAGAATCGCTTGAATCCGGGAGGCAGCGGTTGCAGTGAGCCAAGATCAACCCACTGCGCTCCAGCCTGGGCGACAGAGCAAGACTCTGTCTTAAAAACAGAAAAGAAAAGAAAAGAAAATGTTCCCTATAGATGTCAATAAGCCCGCTTGAATTTAGTAAGCCTTGTTTGAGTGGGTATGTATTTGAATGATTAAACTGCATTTCTTTACATATATTATCTAATATATTATAAATGTATTATATACTATATATTAATATTATTCTACTTCAAACCAATGAATGAGCTTTGACTGTACTGTATAATTAAGCAGAGTATGTAGAATAAAGCCATGAAATAAACTCCAATCACAAAAACACATGTAAAGTTTTACACATTGGCACCAGACATGATTTAATTGGAAATTCTTATTATTTATTCTATTTTCAAAACGTAAGTGCTTTTTGAAAAAGTCTAACATGTCTTTTTAGTACCACACACTTAAAATGAACAAAATACAAGTAGAGTTTTCTTAAAAGTTGCTTTAAAAGTTAAATACCACTGTATGGGGACCATAATGACACAATTTCGTAAACTCAGAGAAATGCAGCCCTTCGAGTCAGTTCAGGCGAATGAGTGGATCTTTTGCCTGGGGCACTCCAGATATACTCCCTGAGATTGGGGTACACTTACAGCCAGTGAAAAGACAAATAGTTTCAAAACAGGTTGTAAACTTTCTTTAAAAGTGACCAGAAAATAATGTAGTCAGAAAGCTACCGTGTGTTTCCATTTGCTGAGAGAAGTGCTGAAAAGGTTGGCTGTACTCTCTTTGTTTCTACTATCTGTATTCTATCACCCTACTATATACTTACTTATTCATTGTATTCATAAGATTGTCACTGGTTCTGCAAAAATTGTTTAGAGAGTCTCTCATCCCCACCCTCACCATTCCCATTATTGGGGAAAAACCTTAGAAATCCAAGATAAAGGAGGGGGTTGAAGTAGGAAGTTATCTGAGTGCAAACAGGGAAGTTAGCAGAGTCTCTATGCACAATTCAGAAGAAGGAAAGTTAGGAGAAAGATTTGTCAAGCAAGGTTACCTACACATGGGACCAAGGAAGAAGACTAAAGCTATTCTTCCACCAACCTGTGTGTGTCAATCTGAGTCCACAGTTACACCCCCTCTCTCACATGCAACATTCTTACTCAGTCCATCAAATGTAGATACAGATTGACATACGGACACATCAAAACT
The DNA here is from genome assembly GCF_003255815.1 of Theropithecus gelada. Taxonomy (NCBI): domain Eukaryota; kingdom Metazoa; phylum Chordata; class Mammalia; order Primates; family Cercopithecidae; genus Theropithecus; species Theropithecus gelada. The sequence continues at coordinate 81,470,950 of NC_037689.1, read as the reverse complement.
GCTTACATTCATAAAAATTCCCATGTATGCTTACACACACACACATACACACACACACATGCACAAATATGTGTCTTTATAAGAAACAGACATATGCCCACAGATACCATGTATACAGGGATATGTACACTAGAATTAGGAAGTGAAGATATATATGAAAAAGTTTAAGAATAGATGGGGGGTGGGGTGTCAGGGAGTTGAGTTGGATGTGGTAGAAAGTAGGTGAGTGAGACAGAGACCAAGAGCACATGAAAAGAATGCTAAGTAGAGCAGCTATAGACTGGACTGCTGAATTTATCTTTGCTCAAGACAGAGGCTTCAAATTATTGTCTGTGTTGTGTATTGGCCCATTTTTCAAAGGCAGGGATTAGGCATATAAGGCTGTCTTCAGGGAACTAAGCCACCTCTGATTCCCTCTCTCTTCCCCTATATATAAGACATTGTCTAGGCATCTTTTCTTCTTTCCCTTCCTCTCTGGAGTTGGGCTCAGGGCTCCATTTCTCTGGGTTATTCTGCATTTTCTGCTGCAAATACATCTCTGAGTACCAACAACCTTTATAAAATGTGATTTCAAGTGTTAGTTCAGAAATTCTTAAATATGCACGCTGCACTTGCATTTTTGGATATTTCACCAAAGCGAGAGAGGCATTATATGTGCAGACACAGACAGGGCAACAGTAGAGGCAATGATTCTACACAGAAACAATTTTATCACTCAGTGTGAGGCAACCTGTAAGTAAGGAAGAAAACCATGATCCAGTACTCTCTTTTCCTAAGAAAAGGCACTTAGAATAGATAATTCTAATTTATAGAAACATAAATACTTAACAATTTAGAGTTATTCATTTGAAATAATGTCCCAAAGTATCCACCACTCATATACACAATAAAATCACAAATAAGAAAAACCAAGCTTTAGGAATAAGTTATTATTAACACTTGCTCCCCAAACAGGAGTTAGAAAACTATGTTGGTAACAGATCTAGAGAATAAAAACACATGCAAACTTTTATGGATGATGAAAGAAATAAAGCCAGTCATGACAGGCCTGGTTGAGTGTTCATTATACTCATAAGATTGTCACTGGTTCTGCAAGGTGAGCCTCCAGGTAAGTGTTCACTTCTTCTAAAGTAGTTAGTTTATCGAAGAAGTTCTCTCTTCTTGGGAAGGATGGGACAGAAAGGGGCAGGGTCAGAGTGATTAGGCAATAACACTTTAGTTCCATGCACAATCAACCGAGGCAGGGACCAACTGTCAAAAGGCTCCCAGAAGCCAGGAACTAAAGCCCTCATTGCATGGCACAGATGCTGTGGGGCAGGAACTCCTGCACGTAGGTGGCGGCTGCCTTGGAGAGGTAGGTCATGGTGCCAAACCTGCCACTGGGTGCACTGTCATACAGAAGAGTACAGATGCCAGATGCGGGATCCTTTGCCAACATGATATCATCTGCGCCGAGGGTTTTCTGTTTGGTTTGTAAGGGTAGAAGAACACAGGTGAAAGGAAAAATTACTAATCCTACTAAGTAAAGTCCTGATCAATATAATTCAGACCTCCTCCCCAACACCAATTAGTTGGGCCCTAGGCTGTTTATCCAAGAAGAAATAGGATTATGGACGAAAGGGTGAATATGAGTTTGTATACAGGCATTTTTCACTAGGTCCCCAAATCATGCAAATTATTTAAAAATTAATAATTGTTTAGAATTTTCCCCATTATGATCAATTTCTAAAAGTTAAATATAATCATTAATCTATTGAGTCATACCTATTAATAGACAAATGTCAACACAAATCACCCTAGTGGAGTTTCGGTCTGACTCCTTCTAGTACTACTAATTTCAGCTTGTATTCTTTTATGCTGCATTTGATCGTGATTTCTTTCTAAGACGACTTAATCCAAATAGACTAAGTTTTCTGAGGCTAGAGGTCTATGCCTAAAAGGGAACACATTTTTAGATACATAGACTGACAGCAATCCAGAATATTTAATATTAGAATTGTCCTGGAAAAACCTGGATACTTTTCTTTTGCATTTCCTCCCAAGGGCTAACAGAATGAAAACACCGATTACAAGTTTTGAAAATTTTCTTATTGCCAACAGTACCTGTCCTTCACTTATGTGCCCTGTGAATACAGGCAACATTTGGGACACTTTCAATAGTTTGTGTTTTTGAATGTGGATAATTTCCTGGAAGAAGATTTATTAAGAAAATAAGAAAAATGTAGAAATAAAAATTTCACTTTCTTATTTTCCTATAGGTGAGTAGCAAAAGCAAAAGCAAAGCAAAACCAAAACCAAATCTCTTTTCCTTAATAGTTCAGAAAGGATATGCCATCCAATAGTCTCTTATTAGGTCCTTAAAGCTACAAAAAGCATTGTGATCAGAAATTTGAAATATGATGCTAATGGTATGCTTCAAGGCCTTTCAGGGAAAAGCATAAAGCCTCCTGAGTTCCAGGCAACTTTACCCTCTAACACAAACCACAAAACACATGGTGAAAGACAGAGGTCTTCCTGCTGTCTACTTCTTTTGCAAACAGAGCTCAGAGCCGCTACAAACGAGGCCCAGAAAAGAAGTATGAGGAGGAGGGCACAAGAAAGTGACCACGGCTCCTCAAAGACCTCTGAATGTTATAAGGTTAGAGTAAAAACATTTCTCTGTTGAGAAAACAACAGGTTTGCCTACCTGTTCTTGAAGGAACAAGTCATTGGCAATATGCACTATCTTTTCCACAGCAATGATGCTTCCGATGCTATGAATTTCAATATCTGCCAGCATGGTAAGGACAAGGATGGCTTCAACCAACAGCTGGCGGTACTCTGGCTGAGGTACACGATTCAGGACAGACTCCACATGAACAGAGAATTTAATCTCACCTGGAGTCATCTGTGATAGAGAAAAAGAAAATCACTTCCTAAGAGTCCATCATCCAGGAGACATCAATTACCTGCTCTGAAAGGCAGTAAAAACACTGTAGCCATGAGCATCGATTCAGCCCCCTTCAAAATAACTGAATAAGTAAACTGGTTCAATCTTTTTGGAAGGCAATCTGGCAATGCATAACAAGAGCCATGAGTGTCCATGCCCTCTAACCCATAATCCTATTTCTGAGAGTTCATCCTAAGATAGTAATTCAAAAGAGGAATGAAAGCTCCATATAGAAAAGTACTTATAGTAGCTTTAGTCACAAGTGTAAAACTAGAGGTAACCTAAACATGGGAATGGCATATCATGGCATAGCAACTTCATGCGTTTTTACATGACTGTTTATTAAAATCTGATGACTGTAAATAAAGGAAAAACTTGGGTAAAACTTAAAATTGTATGTATAATACATAAAAATTGGAATTATGTAAAACATCATATACTATTAGATTAAAAAGGGCATTAAGAAATGTAAAGTTATTTGGGGGTGAAGGGCATTGAGAAGTATGTTTTGATAAACTTGTGTTGAGCATATCCTCTAGGGAGGCAATGTAGATTTGTGGTATAAAGACTTGGGTTCAAGTCTTATCTTTGTTAGTTACTAGTTATACAACCTTAGACAATTAATCTCTAAATTTGTTTCCTTATCCATAAATTAGGAATCATAATTCCTTCTTTGCCTATTTTACATAATGGTGTTTAAGACCAAATTTAAAAATGTAAAAATAATGTTTGGAGACTCTTAAAGGTACTATTCAGGTATGTATTATTAATTATATGAACATTTCACTCTTGCTTAAATGTAGAGAAAAGACAAATGGGGGACATGGCATTCTTGATTAGAGAAAAGGCCTGTAGGCAATAGTGAAGCCCTGAAGCATAGCATTAGCTTTCTGTACCTTTCCCCCAAGATCCTATCTGCAACAACCCCAGCATTTTTGAGAACTTTCTACTATTGAATCTTACTACTTCTATCATGCTAACACTAGCTCCTTTGTTGAATCTGTGTAAAAGCTAGTTTTTATAATTTTGGACAAAAAGGAAAATATAAAAGCATCTGATAATCTGTGTCTGTGGTTCATGGTAATGTTTTTCAACCATGGTTATATATCAGAATCATTCTACAGATTAAAAAAATACAGATGCTATGCTCACGTCCCATCCCTGGAGATTCTAAAACACTAAATTGGAAATTGGAACCCAGGTTACCCCAACATATAGTTGTAGCTAACAACCACTGGTTTATGTTCTAATGGTCTACAAACATCCTACTAGAGAAAGGTGGCAATGTGAAGGACGGGGCACATGAGAAGTCATGCATTGTTAGATTTCTATCCCTCTGCCTTATGTAACCCTCACAACACTCACATAAGCCAGCCTAACTTAAACAACCATTAAAAGAATTTGTCTTCATATAAAGTAATCCATAATTATTCTATAATATTATCTTTCAATTAAAAAATTCTCTTTTCTTCAAATGCATTTCATGTTCAGTTGATTTATAAAAGCATAGATCTGTCACTTTGAAAAGTAAGTGATCACTGGGATACTTTAGCCAGAAAAGTTATCAGTCACATAAATGTGCATGACAGAGACTCTTACCTCTCTAGTGGTAGAAGAAGGAAGGACAAACCCTTCCACAGAAAGTCCGTGACACTGCAAAACAGAAAATAAACCATGTCACCAAAAACCATATCATCAAGGATAGACTAACAACATGGAGGCTGTAAGGAGACACTGTATTTCTAAGTGTGCTTCATGTGGTATATGCTGAGTAATCACAGGCCAGCAAAGGGCTCTGCAGTCCAAGCGCCCTTGCCATGGGTTGTGATTCCTAAGTGCCGAGATGCAGGATTGGACTATAGGAGACCTAAGGTTCATCTTCCACTTAGGGAAATGGAATGGGTAGGAAAGTTCCATCTTTTGGGATAGACTAGTCCCAAATATTCAGAGACTATGTAGAAAGATATCATACTCGGTCCCAGGACCATCACAACCAGGCCTTTGAAAAAATTTTTAGGCCATAGGAAAAAACTCAAGACATGCATTTATTTATTTACTTATTTTTTAGTGAGCAGAAGTTTTTTATTTTTAATCCTTGTATTTTTTTTTATTATTATACTTTAAGTTCTAGGGTACATGTGCACAACACACAGGTTGGTTACATATGTATACATGTGCCATTTTGGTGTGCTGCACCCGTTAACTCGTCATTTACATTAGGTATAGCTCATAAGGCTCTCCCTCCCCGCTCTCCCCACCCCACGACAGGTCCTAGTGTGTGATGTTCCCCACCCTGTGTCTAAGTGTTCTCATTGTTCAATTCCCACCTATGAGTGAGAACATGTGGTGTTTGGTTTTCTGTCCTTGCGATAGGGTTTGGTGAGCAAAAATTTTATTTACACGTTGCATCCATAAGCAGATATATGTATTCTTGTACAATTAATTTCGAAAAATGTGTAAGAAATTACTATAATTTGTTAATAAACCAAAACACATATTAAAATCAAGGGATTTTAGGTAATTCATTTTGTGGTGTTCTCAGTACAAATGGTACACACCTGACTTGAAACATACAAAAAGTATAAACTACAGCAGTCCAAAATGCAAGTATTAATTTCATGGCACTCCAACAGCTATGAAATTTGTTTAACCCAACATGTATGCTTATCACAACATTCTATAAGAATTTTTCATCTGTGAATGTAGAGTTTGGATCACTTTTCAGAAATGGCAAGTACGCATTTTGCCATGTTATGATTAATAAAAAGGATGTTTATTAAAAACCTTGGGTCTCCATTCCAAGATGGCCAAATAGGAACAGCTCTGGTCTGCAGCTCCCAGTGTGATCAACACAGAAGATGGGTGATTTCTGCATTTCCAACTGAGGTATCTGGTTCATCTCATTGGGACTGGTTGGACATTGGGTGCAGTCCACAGAGGGAGAGCCAAAACAGGGTGGGGCATCGCCTCACCCGGGAAGCACAAGGGGTTGTGGGATTTCCCTTTCCTAGCCAAGGGAAGCCGTGACAGACTGTACCTGGAAAAATCGAGATATTCCCACCCAAATACTGTGCTTTTCCAATGGTCTTAGCAAATGGCACACCAGGAGATTATATCCCGTGCCTGGTTCGGCAGGTCTCATGCCCACCGAGCCTTGCTCACGGCTATCCCGGCAGTCTGAGATCGAACTGTAAGGCGGCAGCCTGGCTGGGGAAGGGGCGTCCACCATTGCTGAGGCGTGAGTAGGTAAACGAAGCTGCCAGAGAAGCTGGAACTGGGTGGAGCCCACCTCAGCTCAGCAAGGCCTGTTGCCTCTGTACATTCCACCTCCTGGGGCAGGGCATAGCTGAACAAAAGGCAGCAGACAGCTTCTGCAGACTTGAAAGTCCCCGTCTGACAGCTCTCAAGAGAGCGGTGGTTCTCCCAGCATGGTGTTTGAGCTCTGAGAAAGGACAGACTGCCTCCTCAAGTGGGTCCCTGACCCTCCCGGGTAGCCTAACTGGGAGACATCTCCTAGTAGGGGTTGAATGACACCTCATATAGGCAGGTGCGCCTGAGACGAAGCTTCCAGAGGAAGGATCAGGCAGCAGTATTTGCTGCTCTGCAGCCTCTGCTGGTGATAACCAGCCAAACAGGGTCTGGAGTGGACCTCCTGCAAACTCCAACAGACCTGCAGCTGAGGGACCTGACTGTTAGAAGGAAAACTAACAAACAGAAAGGAATAGCATCAACATCAACAGAAAGGACATCCACAACAAAACTCCATCTGTAGGTCACCAACATCAAAGACCAAAAGGTAGATAAAACCACAAAGATGGGGAGAAACCAGAGCAGAAAAGCTGAAAATTCTAAAAACCAGAGCGCTTCTTCTCCTCCAAAGATTGCAGCTCCTCGCCAGCAACAGAACAAAGATGGATGGAGAATGACTCTGAAGAGCTGACAGAAGTAGGCTTCAGTACCTGAAAGTGACAGGGAGAATGGAACCAAGTTGGAAAACACTCTTAAGGATATTATCCAGGAGAACTTCCCCAACCTAGCAAGGCAGGCCAACATTCAAATTCAGGAAATACAGAGAACACCAGAAAGATACTTCTCAAAAAGAGCAACACCAAGACACATAATTGTCAGATTCACCAAGGTTGAAACGAAGGAAAAAATGTTAAGGGCAGCCAGAGAGAAAGGTTGGGTTACCCACAAAGGGAAGCCCACCAGACTAACAGCGGATGTCTCAGCAGAAACTCTACTAGTGAGAAGAGAGTGGGGGCCAATATTCAACATTCTTAAAGAAAATAAATTTCAACCCAGAATTTCATATCCAGCCAAACTAAGCTTCATAAGTGAAGGAGAAATAAAATCCTTTACAGACAAACAAATGCGGACAGATTTTGTCACCACCAGGCCTGCCTTACAAGAGCTCCTGAAGGAAGCAATAAACATGGAAAGGAACAACCAGTACCAGTCACTGCAAAAATATGCCAAATTGTAAAGACTATCAATGCTAGGAAGAAACGGCATCAACTAACAAGCAAAATAGCTAGCTAACATCATGACAGGATCAAATTCACACATAACAATATTAACCTTAATGTAAATGGGCTAAATGCTCCAATTAAAAGACACAGACTGGCAAATGGGATAAAGAGTCAAGACCCATCAGTGTGCTGTATTCAGGAGACCCATCTCACATGCAGGGACACACATAGGCTCAAAATAAAGGGATGGAAAAAGATCTGTCAAGCAAACGGAAAGCAAAAAAAAAGCAGGGGTTGCAATCCTAGTCTCTGATAAAACAGACTTTAAACCACCAAAGATCAAAAGAGACAAAGAAGGCCATTGCATAATGGTAAAGGGATCAATTCAACAAGAAGAGCTAACTATCCTTAATATATATGCACCCAATACAGGAGCACCCAGATTCATAAAGCAAGTCCTTAGAGACCTACAAAGAGACTCAGACTCCCACACAATAATGGGAGACTTTAACATCCCACTGTCAATATTAGACACATCAATGAGACAGAAGGTTAACAAGGATATCCAGGACTTAAACTCAGCTCTGCACCAAGCAGACCTAATAGACATCTACAGAACTCTCCACCCTAAACCAACAGAATATACATTCTTCTCAGCACCACATCGCACTTATTCCAAAACTGACCACATAGTTGGAAGTAAAGCACTTCTCAGCAAATGTAAAAGAACAGAAATCACAACAAACTCTCTCTCAGAACACAGTGCAATCAAATTAGAACTCAGGATTAAGAAACTCACTCAAAATGGCACAAATACATGGAAACTGAACAACCTGCTCCTGAATGACTACTAGGTAAATAACAAAATAAAGGCAGAAAGAAAGATGCTGTTTGGAACCAATGGGAACAAAGACACAAAGTACCAGAATCTCTGGGACACAATTAAAGCAGTGTGTAGAGGGAAATTTATAGCACTAAATGCCCACAAGAGAAAGCAGGAAAGATGTAAAATCAACACTGAAACATCACAATTAAAAGAACTAGAGAAGCAAGAGCAAACACATTCAAAAGCTAGCAGAAGACAAGAAATAACTAAGATCAGAGCAGAACTGAAGGAGATAGAGACACAAAAAACCCTCCAAAAAATCAATGAATCCAGGAGTTGGTTTTTTGAAAAGATCAACAAAATTGACAGACCACTAGCAAGACTAATAAAGAAGAAAAGAGAGAAGAATCAAATAGACACAATAAAAAATGATAAAGGAGATATCACCACCAATCCCACAGAAATACAAAATACCATCAGAGAATACTACGAACATCTCTGTGCAAATAAACTAGAAAATCTAGAAGAAATGGATAAATTCCTGGACATATACACCCTCCCAAGACGAAACCAGGAAGAAATTGAATCTCTGAATAGACCAATAACAGGCTCCGAAATTGAGGCAATAATTAATAGCCTGCCAACCAAAAAAAAGTCCAGGACCAGATGGATTCACAGCCAAATTCTACCAGAGGTATAAAGAGGAGCTGGTACCATTCCTTCTGAAACCATTCCAATCAATAGAAAAAGAGGGAATCCTCCCTAACTCATTTTATGAGGCCAACATCCTCCTGATACCAAAGCCTGGCAGAGACACAACAAAAAAAAAGAATTTTAGACCAATATCCCTGATGAACATCGATGCAAAAATCCTCAATAAAATACTGGCAAACCGAATCCAACAGCACATCGAAAAGTTTATCCACCATGATCAAGTGGGCTTCAACCCTGGGATGCAAGGCTGGTTCAACGTACACAAATCAATAAATGTAATTCAGCATATAAACAGAACCAAAGACAAAAACCACATGATTATCTCAATAGATGCAGAAAAGGCCTTTCACAAAATTCAACAGCCCTTCATGCTAAAAACTCTCAATAAATTCGGTATTGATGGAACGTATCTCAAAATAATAGGAGCTATTTTTGAGAAACCCACAGCCAATATCATACTGAATGGGCAAAAACTGGAAAAATTCCCTTTGAAAACTGGCACAAGACTGGGATGCCCTCTCTCACCACTCCTATTCAACATAGTGTTGGAAGTTCTGGCTAGGGCAATCAGGCAAGAGAAAGAAATCAAGGGTATTCAGTTAGGAAAAGAAGAAGTCAAATTGTCTCTGTTTGCAGATGACATGATTGTATATTTAGAAAACCCCATTGTCTCAGCCCAAAATCCCCTTAAGCTGATAAGCAACTTCAGCAAAATCTCAGGATACAAAATCAATGTGCAAAAATCACGAGCATTCCTATACACTAATAATAGACAAACAGAGATCCAAATCATGAGTGAACTCCCATTCTTGATTGCTACAAAGAGAATAAAATACCTAGGAATACAACATAAAAGGGATGTGAAGGACCCTTTCAAGGAGAACTACAAACCACTGCTCAGTGAAATAAAAGAGGACACAAACAAATGGAAGAACATTCCCTGCTCATGGATAGGAAGAATCAATATCATGAAAATGGCCATAGTGCTCAAGATAATTTATAGATTCAATATCATCCCCATCAAGCTACCAATGACTTTCTTCAAAGAACTGGAAAAAAACTGCTTTGAAGTTCGTATGGAACCAAAAAAGAGCCCGCATTGCCAAGTCAATCCTAAGAAAAAGAACAAAGCTGGAGGCATCATGCTACCTGACTTCAAACTATACTATAAGGCTACAGTAACCAAAACAGCATGGTACTGGTACCAAAACAGAGATATAGACCTATGGAACAGAACAGAGGTCTCAGAAATAACACCACACACCTACAAGCATCTGATCTTTGACAAATCTGACAAAAACAAGAAATGGGGGAAGGATTCCCTATTTAATAAATGGTGCTGAGAAAACTGTCTAGCCATATGTAGAAAGCTGAAACTGGATCCCTTCCTTACATCTTATACAAAAATTCATTCAAGATGGATTAAAGACTTAAATGTTAGACCTAAAACCATAAAAACTCTACAAGAAAACCTAGGCAATACCATTCAGGACATAGGCATGGGCAAGGACTTCATGACTAAAACACCAAAAGCAATGGCAACAAAAGCCAAAATTGACAAATGAGATCTAATTAAACTAAAGAGCTTCTGCACAGCAAAAGAAACTACCATCAGAGTGAACAGGTAACCTACAGAATGGGAGAAAATTTTTGCAATCTACCCATCTGACAAAGGGCTAATATCCAGAATCTACAAAGAACTTAAACAAATTTACAAGAAAAAAAAAATCAAAAAGTGGGCAAAGGATATGAATAGACACTTCTCAAAAGAAGACATTTATGCAGCCAACAGACACATGAAAAAAATGCTCATCATCACTGGTCATCAGAGAAATGCAAATCAAAGCCCCAATGAGATACCATCTCACACCAGTTAGAATGGCGATCATTAAAAAGTCAGGAAACAATTGGTGCTGGAGAGGATGTGGAGAAACAGGAACGCTTTTACACTGTTGGTGGGACAGTAAACTAGTTCAACCATTGTGGAAGACAGTGTGGCGATTCCTTAAGAATCTAGAACTAGAAATACCATTTGACCCAGCAATGCCATTACTGGGTATATACCCAAAGTATTATAAATCATGCTACTATAAAGACACATGCACACGTGTGTTTATTGTGGCACTATCCACAATAGCAAAGACTTGGAACCAACCCAAATGTCCATCAATGATAGACTGGTTTAAGAAAATGTGGCACATATACACCATGAAATAGTATGCAGCCATAAAAAAGGATGAGTTCATGTCCTTTGCAGGGACATGGATGAAGCTGGAAACCATCATTCTCAGCAAACTATCACAAGGACAGAAAACCAAACACGACATGTTCTCACTCATAGGTGGGAACTGAACAATGAGAACACTTGGTCACAGGGTAGGGAACATCACACACCAGGGCCTGTCATGGGGTGGGGGTCGGAGGGAGGGATAGCATTGGGAGAAATACCTAATGTAAATGATGGGTTGATGGGTGCAGTGGGCCAGCATAGCACATGTATACCTATGTAACGAGCCTGCACATTGTGCTCGTGTACCCTAGAACTTAAAGTATAGTAATAATAAAAAAATTTTTAAAAAAACCTTTACAGAATTTAAAGAGTATTCACACAAATCAAATTTGTCGTTCCTAGCATACCAATACTTTTAGAATTTTAAAGTCATTTATAGAACTGGCTGTTGTTCCTTATTACAGTATTCAACAAAACTATCTGTCACTGGGTATAACTCTAAGTATCTTTATAACAATGCTTTCAGAAATGCCAATTTTAATTACTGTACATTGCATGTTCTATATGAGAGATATTGGTTTATGAATGATTCAAAATAATATATTTTCATTTAAATTTTAAGTGCTTTTCTCTGAATATGAAGTCTTAATATGAAAATGAAATCAAGACATGCATTTATCAGACATGTATCATTACTACATTTTCTAGTTAAGCATCCCATCCCCCCATAAATACTCTTAGCCTGCTCTTGTTTTTCCATAGTACTTATTGTCTTTTAACATTCTAGATACTTTGCTTATTTACAGTTTATTATTTATAATTTGTTTCTTCCTAGTAGAATATAAGTTCAAGGAGAATGAAGATTATTATCTGTTTTGTTCTTTGCTGTATGAGCACATAGAACATTGCCATAATCCATGCATAACTGAAGAGATAAAATTATATTTATCACCATTGTGCTATAGAAGTTAGCTGCAAAAAAAGCAAGTTCTCAGTACTCTTCAAAAGGAAGATTACCAGAGCCCATAGTCTGAGGAATCAACTTTTACCTTTCCAAAAGATCACCTGATTCTGTCCTTGGAAGAATATCAGTGCCCAGAGGGGAAAAAACATAACTCAAGGGTTTGAAGTCCTGGATGAAGTGAACTTCAGGTCCTTATTAAAGCCAATGATGTAGAAAGTGGCACCTAAGACACTATGAATGAGACCTATGCATGAGCACAATAGTCTACTTGGCCCTCTAAAACTGTCAACACCGTAATAGTGTGACATGCCCTTAAATTTCTTTGGCCAAATAGGCCTTCAAAAAAAAAAAAAGATGTTGGTCACATCAAAGAGTCTCTGAACTATTACCATCATTATGACTTTGCATTTATTTAGTAATTTTCATCCAAGAAAAAATATAGGTAAGAGCTCCTAACACAAACTCCCCAAGTACTGCATTTGTTTTACTCTACTGATACTTGGTTATGAATAGCACGTTGCTACAAATAACATTTACAACCCTCCACAGCTACACAGAAAGTTAGCTCTTTAGTACCAAATTCATTTGATTAGCAGCAAATGTATCACAATGTCCAACTGTGGCCAAAAGCAGAGAAGTGATGATTTTAAAAATCCAATTTAGAAACAAGACTATGGCAACAATAATAGAAAGAGATTAAATTATTAATAATGCCGCAATAACAAATCAACTGTTTCATTTTTATGTTTTCTTCTTGGTTTTGTCTATATGAGTTACGACTTTTACATAATTGCAGTGATTATATTACAGTCATGTCATCCCTGCCAAGGAGACTGAGAATTTCAAGTGGGAAAAATGAGACATCAACAATGTATTATGCTCACCTTCTGCAAAACTTTCCATACTTTTTGATAAAATCCAACTGGGACTCTATTCAGTGCCCCATCCAGCCTTCTTCGGCGTTGCCATTGACCTTGACGACTATCTTTAGATGACTGCTGATCATATGCACCAGGAAAGGACCCACTACTTGGAGTCATAGAGGTTCCAGGTGACTTGGAAGAGGAGAGGAAAGAACATCAATCAAAAGTTATCTCTGTTTCTATGATAAAGTCGTTGAACTTTATAGTGAACAATAAACATACTCTGCAGAACTATAAACCAAATATTAAGTGAAGCAGCAAAGATCAAGAGGTTATAGTGAAGCTAGTAGACTTATATGTAGCTAGCAGTGCTGTACGTTGGTATAATCCTTTTTGAAAGCAATCTGGTGATACATGAGAAGAGCCATAAAAATACTGATGATATGGGACGTTCTTAGCTGTCTCTTTACCCGATTATCTCTGTTAAACTTCTAGCTGGTCCTTGGTTTAGTTTGTTGCTCTCATGGGCCATAAGACGAGCCATAATAAATTTAAAATAGAGATCATACAAAGTATGTTCTCTAATCACAACATAATTAGAAGTCAGTAACAGAAAGAAATTAAGGAAATTTACAAATATGTGGAAATTAAACAACACACTTCTAAATAATAAATGCGTTAAGAAAAAATCACTAGCAAAATTAGAAAATAATGAAATGAATGAAAACAAAAGCACAACATAGCAAAACTTATGGGATGCAGCTAAAACAGCGCTTAATGAACAATTTATGTTATAAATGCCTGTATTAAAGAAAGGATAAATATCTCAAATCAATAAACAAACTTTCCATTTTAGGAAAGAAGAGCAAACTAAATTGAAAGCAAGCAGGGCCGGGCGCGGTGGCTCAAGCCTGTAATCCCAGCACTTTGGGAGGCCGAGACGGGCGGATCACGAGGTCAGGAGATCGAGACCATCCTGGCTAACACAGTGAAACCCCGTCTCTACTAAAAAATACAAAAAACTAGCCGGGCGAGGTGGCGGGCGCCTGTAGTCCCAGCTACTCGGGAGGCTGAGGCAGGAGAATGGCGTGAACCCAGGAGGCGGAGCTTGCAGTGAGCTGAGATCTGGCCACTGCACTCCAGCCTGGGCAAGAGAGCCAGACTCCGCCTCAAAAAAAAAAAAAAAAAAAAAAAAAAGAAAGCAAGCAGAAGGAAGGAAATAATGATTAGAGTGGAAAGAAATGAAATAGAGTCTAGAAACAAAATAGGGAAAGCATATGAACTCCCAATATTTTCCTATGAAAATATCAACAAAATAGACAAAGCTTTAGCTAGAAGGACCAAGAAAAAAAGAGGAAATAAAGACATCAATTCTGACCTTCAGAAAGAAAAAGGATTATGAGGACATACCATCTGAAGCCATATGTTAACAAATTACATAATCTCAATGAAACAGACAAATTCCTAGAAAGACACAAACTACCGAAACCAACTCAAAAAGAAAGAGAACATCTTAATAGACCTATTACAAACAAATATATCAAATTAGTAAGTACAAAACTTCCTACAAAGTATGGGTGCTTAGCTCGTGGTGCATGGGCATATGGCTCGTGCCTGTATTCCCAGCTACTTGGGAGGCTGAGGCAGAAGGATTGCATGAGCCCCAGAGTTTGAGACCAGCTTGGGTAATATCTTTAGACCCTGTCTCAAACGAACAAACAAACAAATAAACAAACGTTCCCACATAGTAGTAAAGCCCATGCACAGATGGGTTAACTGGTTAATTCTACAAAACATTTAAAGAGGAATTAATACTAACTCTTCACAACCTCTTCCAAAAAAGAGAAGGGAACACTTCCCAACTCATTCTATGAGGCCAATATTACCCAGATACAAAATCAGACAAAGATGTTACTAGAAAACTACAGTTCAATATCCTTCATGAATATAGATGCAAAAATCCTCCACGAAATACTAGAAAACCAAATTCAGTGATATACTAAAATGATTATACAACATGAAATGGAACTTACTCCAGAAATTCAAGGCTGTTTTAACATCTGAACATCAATTAATGTAATACACTACATCAATATAATAAAAGTTAAAAAAAACACATCATCTTAATAGATACAGAAAAAAAGGTAACAAAAATTCAACACATCTTCATGATAAAAACACTCAACAAACTAGGAACAGAAAGGAACCTCCTCAATCTAATAAATGTTAAGATTTTTCCCTACAACAACCCACAGCTAACATCATAATGAGTGGTTGAAGACTGAAGCTTTCCCCCTGAAGATCAGAATAAGACAAGGATGCCCACGCTTATCACTTCTATTCAACATTTTACAGGAGGCTTGAGCCAGGGAGATTAAGTAAGAAAAGAAATAAAAGGCATCCAGATTGGAATGGAAGAAGTAAAAACTATGTGCAGATGACATGATCTTGTATGTAGAAAGTTCTAAGGAATTCACTAACAAGCAACTACAACTAATAAATGAGTTCAGTAAAGTTTCATGATATAAGATCAATAACAAAAATCAATTATATTTTACTTGAGTAGACATTTCACCAAAGATGACATACAAACAGCCACCACACACATGTGAAGATGCTCAACATCACTAATCATCATGGAAATGCGAATCAAACCACAATGAGCTATCACCTCACACCTGTTAGGATGCCCATGGTTAAAAACAGCCAAAGATAACACGTATTGGTGAGAATGTGAAGAAATTAGGACCCTTATACACCGTTGCTGGGAATGTAAAATGGTACAGCCACTATAGAACACATTATGGAGGTTCCTCAAAAATTAAAAATAGAACTACCATATAATTCAGCAATCTCACTTCTGGATATGTATCCAAAAGAATTGAAATCAGAATCTTGAAGAGACATTTGCATGCCCATGTTCAATGCAGCATTATTCACAATAGTCAAGATATGAAAACAACCTAAATGTATATCAACAACTGAATGGCAAAAGAAAATGTGGTAATACATAAAATGGAATATTATTCAGCCTTTAAAAAAGGAAATTTTGGCCGGGTGCGGTGGCTCAAGCCTGTAATCCCAGCACTTTGGGAGGCCGAGACGGGCGGATCACAAGGTCAGGAGATCGAGACCATCCTGGCGAACCCGGTGAAACCCCGTCTCTACTAAAAAAAAAATACAAAAAACTAGCCGGGCGAGGTGGCGGCGCCTGTAGTCCCAGCTACTCGGGAGGCTGAGGCAGGAGAATGGCGTGAACCCGGGAGGCGGAGCTTGCAGTGAGCCGAGATCCGGTCACTGCACTCCAGCCTGGGTGACAGAGCGAGACCCCGTCTCAAAAAAAAAAAAAAAAAACAAAAAAAAGGAAATTTTGCAAAATATGACAGTGTAGATGAACCTGGAGGACACTATGCTATGAGAAATAAGCCAGTCACAAAAGAACAAATTCTGTATGATTCCAGTTGTGTAATGTATCTGAAACAGCCAGATTCTTAGAAGCAGAGAGTAGAACGGTAGTTGTCAGGGGCTAGGTAGAGGGGAAAATGGGAACTTGCTATTCAATGAGTATAAAGTTTCAGTTATGTAAGATGAAAATATTCTAGAGATCTACTGTACAACATCAAGCCTATAGTTAATGATACTGTATTGTACACTTAAAAAAACTTTTAGAGTAGATCTCATGTTACATGTCTTACTATAATAAAAAAATCAATTGAATTTGTAAACAACAGCAATCAACAATATTAAAATAAAATTAAGAAAACAATTCCATTTAAAATAACATTAAGAATAATAAAATATGTAGGAATAAATTTAACAAAAGAAGTCCAAAACAAATACTCTGAAAACTATAAAACATGTTGAAAGAAATTAAAGACCTAAATAAATTGAAATATAGTCCCATGTTCATGGGTCAGAAGACTTAACATTATCAAGATGGCAATATTTCAAAAACTGATCTACAGACTGAACACAATCTCTATCAACATACCAGCTGGGATCTTTGCAGAAATTCACAAGCTGATCTTAACATTCATATTTAAAAAGAAGACTGAAGTTGGAGAGCTCACACTTCCTGATTTCAAAATTTGCTCTAAAGCTATCAAAACTACAAAACTATCAAAACTGTGTCATACTGGTATAGAATAGACATGTAGATCTATGGAATCGAACAGGGAGTTCAAAAATAAACTGTTGTATTTTGGTCAATTAATTTTCAACAAGGATGCCAAGATAATTAAATGAGGGAAAAATAGCCTTTTCAACAAATGGTGCTGGAACAGTGACATCTACATGCAAAAGAATGAAGTTGAACTCTCTACCTTATACCACACACAAAAATTAAGCCCATTGTGCAGAAAAGAGTTAAGACAGTAGGCCAGAACTGCTATTCTTGGAAAGGCCTGCTTACAAGGTTGGCCCTTGGCTGGCATTTGGAAACTTAGAAACTTGGATTCTGGGAGAGTTCTCACCATTCCCAGAACTAATAACAGTGACTTACCACACCTAAACTCTACAAACGCTATGGTTTACATTGAACGTTTGCTTTCTTTCTGGGAGTCCAGAGTTTTGGTACATGCCAGACAGAGGTTGTTTATGCACCAGCCCTCAACAAGAACAATGGGTGCTGAGTCTTTAATGAGCTTCCTTGGTTGGCAGTGACATCTTGTCACAACTCATTGCTGGGTGACTCCACTGACAGAGTACTCTGGAAGCTTGTGTCTGTTTTCCCTAGACTTTGACCAATGACTCTTTTACATCTTTTTTTAACTTTTGTAGGTACATAGTAGGTTTATATATTTATGAGGCATGAGACACTTTATTACAGGCATACAATGCATAATAACCACATCAGGGTAAATGGGGTATCCATTATCTCAAGCATTTATCCTTCCTTTGTGTTACAAACAACCTAATTACACTTTTTATTATTTTAAAATGTACAATAAATTATTGTTGACTGTAGTTTGCACTATGCCCAATGCATCTTGTACCCTTTTGGTGTAATAAACCGTAGCAGTGAGTATGACTATATGCTGAGTCCTATGAGTCCTCCTAGTGAATCATTAAATCTGAGGGTTATCTTGGGGACCCCTCCATACATAATCATAGACCTAAATAAAACAGCTAACTCTATAAAACCCTTAGAACACAAATAGGAATAAATCTTTGTGACCTTGGATTAGGCAAAGCCTTCTTAGATATGACACCAAAAACATCATGAGTAACAAAAGAAAAATAGACAAACTGGACTTTGTCCAAATTAAAAACTTTTGTTGTTCAAAGAATACCATTAAGAGAGTAAAAAGACAACCCACGGGATGGGAGAAAATATTTGCAAATTACATATCTTAAAAGAAACTTGTATCCAGAATATATAAAGAATCCTTGCAACTCAACAATAAAAAGACAAAAAAAAAATTAAAATAGGCACAAATGTGAACTGACTTTTCTCTAAAGAAGATAAACAAATGGCCACTGGGCACGAGAAAAGATGCTCATTATCATTAGCTATTAGGGAAATGCAAATCAAAACCACAATGAGATACCAGTTCACAGCCACCAGGATGGCTATAATAAAAAAGATAGACAATTGTAAGATGTTGGTGAAGATGTGAAGAAACTGGAACTCTCATACATTGCTGGTGGGAATGTAAAATGGTACAGCCAGTTTGGACATGTCTGGCAGTTCTTCAGAATGCAAAACATAGTTACCATATGACCCAGCACTTCCACTCCTAGATATATATCCAAAAGAAGTGAAAACATTTGTCCATACAAAAACTTGTACATGAAGGTTCATTGTAGAATTATTCATAGTAGCCAAAAAGTGGAAACAATCCAGGTGTCCATCAACGGATGAATGAATAAATGTGGTACATTAATTTAATAGGATATTATTCACCAATGAAAAAAATAAACTTTTGATACATACTAAAACATAATGAACCTTGAAACAATTATACTAAGTAAAGGATAAAATACATTGGGCAAAGTGGTTAACAGTTTAAATTCAGAAATAAATATAAGATAGAAGATAACATAAATACTTTCTGAGAAAATAACTTCTCACATTTTAATTTGGGCCAAATGCCTAAATCACCAACCAATGCAATGTAAAAGAGAAAAGAGCCCCCAAACATTTCTGTTGGCAAGTGATTATCGCACTGATCTGTTGAGTAGATGAACTGCCATTTAATTCATCTTCACTGTCTTGTTTATACCACCAAGATTCTAGGCTGTTGATTGTGAGGTCAAACCAGAAAAGGTATAGATCTGATAAAGTACAATTCAGACTGTTTTCCAAAGCCAAATATCAATCATTTTGAGTTTTTAAATTTTCTTCTATACCCCTGTCCTATATTAATGTGGATATGATAGAGTTGGCCAAGTCTTATTAGTTCATTACAGGGTATTTGATTAAGGTTAACCAAAATACTAATATTGTTTCCAACAATTTTCCATTTTTTGTTTGGTTATTGTCTAGCCTAAATCTCTTCAGCTTGAGAAATCTGAAATCATAGGCCATTATGAGTCTTTGATTTAAACCAAATAAATTTAATTAGAGGTCAGTCTTCCTAAATTGTAAGCTTCATGAGGGCAAGGACCACATCCATTTTGTTCACAGTACCTGGCACAAAACTGGCACTCAATATTTACTAAATGAATTCATAATCAGAAGAATAGCTAACCCAGTGGTTTTCAAACTTAAAAATTCATCAGAATCATATAAATAAAACTGATTACTGGGCCTTATCCCCAGTCTTTCTGACTCAGTGTACTCAGGGTGGGACCAAGAATTTATACTTAACCAATAATTGAATTTTGTTTTCTGAAATCGAAAAGAGGTTGGAGTTGAACTCCCTTCCCTACCTTATTGGAAAATAAATGAAAATATTCACCCCCATATATGAAATTGCTGTATACTTACTTTAATTCTTGATTAATTTTGTTTTTCTTTTTAGTCAACCAGTATATGCCATGATTTATATAAGAGCATATTCAAAGCACATGTGAATGGCATATATGAGAAGATCACAGCAGTTACCAGAAAAGATGGTGACATTAAATCTATACCGAGGGGATGACCACCACTGGACTATGAGAACAAATTGAGAAAATAAAATTTTAAAACTATGAGGCCAGGAAACAATTATTTGTACTTTTACGTCACTAGTGGAGTAAAAATACAGACTATTTCAGTATGTAGTCAGCACAAAATCATTAAAAAGCTGATGAAATAGCTTTACTCTAGAAGCCATGGTGAAGGAAAAAGAAATAAAAATACCCTTATAATGCTTTTTTTCCATAGTAAGAAAAGAGGGCATTTTCGAGTGATAGGGAAAAAATGGCTTAGAACAATACAAAATACCAGACAGGCAGGTGAGGATGGAAGTTAATATTTAGAAATAAGAAAGTAATGCAAATTTAGGATTCTCAATCCTCTAAATTATAGTCCTAGTGATTTTGTCTCCCTTGAAAACCTGTAGGTAGTGAATGTGTAGAAAAAACTTAAATGATGTAGTTGAGTAGGTCAAGTCTCAACATCATATTAATCTAGCTGGGAACATGTACTTCAAGTTGTAAATACATAATGAACTTAAAAGTAATACTGAGTGACAATCAACAATTATAAAATGTTTATCTAATAACTCTCAACCAAATCAAAGATTATTTACTAATAATGCCAGTGTAACTAACTATTCAGTACTGAATGTAGTTCTTTCACGTTTCAAATAGGAAAATGTTCAGATTATTCAAATTATTTGCGAACACTGTGAAGTGAACACAAGGCCCTTTCTTATTCCATTTTCATACTTATTCTTGCATAAATATAAACGCCATAGGGTATTTGATGGGTGTACTCAAGTTACCTCAGATTAAGCTTCAAGCATTGGCTCATTGTCTTTCTAAAGGGTTTCTAATTTCTTTTTAAAAAAACCAAATAGTAAGGTGGTGTCATGCCTTAGTCCCAAGCCATTCTGGAAACTGAGGTAGAAGGAGTGCATGAATCCAAGATTTTGTGCCTGTGAATAGCCACTGCATTCCAGCCTGGACAACACAGTGAGACCCCAGTGCTAAAAAACTTTAAAAAAAGAAACAAAAACTAAAAATAAAACTCCAAATTTCCATTTCACCTCTCCTCTTCTGGAGGTGTTTCTATACTGCAAGCTATCATAATTCTATTCTGAAAATAGGAGGAGTAGTTTTAAGTAGTTTTAAACTTTTCATAAAATGTGCTTCTAGGAGAGGCCAAATCAGTAATTTCTCAACTTGGAGATCTTGAAACCACATGACTTCCTAGAGTTTTAAAAATAAGCTATGGAAGATTTTGTTAACTATTTCCTTGTATAATGCAACCACTCTCTATTCTCACCTGCAGGAAAAATTAAGAGACTACAACATGGTATTTAGTGACTCCCACTATCTCCCAGACTGATTTAGATGTTTCTCCCTCTACGTGTCCACAACACCTTTTGTATATCTTGTTAAAGAAAAAATTATTCAGTGATACTTGTTAAAGCACAGTAAGGAAGACTTTATTCAGGACCATTGTTAATAGGTGCAGAACCATTGCAACGAGATCTTGCAGTAAGGGAGAAAGATTGGGCTCCCCTCTGAATATAACATAAGCAAGTGGGAATTTATAGCCAAGGGGTGGAAAATTACTGAGAGAGAAACATCAGAGGTAGAGAGGATTCTGGCTAAACCATTCTAACAGGATTTTTGCTGAAGACAGGCCAGGGTGACTGGACATCACCTGAGGGTGGTAGAAGATGGGGAGCCTGATCACATATCAAGGATGATAAGATATCGAGGATAGGGGTTTCTGGCTAAACTGACTTAGCAGGGTTCTCTTGCTAAAGCTGGATTTTACAAGAAAGCGCACAAATGGGCCTAGGAAAAGGTTCAGAAGCCAACCTAAACTCTGGCCAAGCAAAAACTCTTTGCTTGAAGTCTACATCTTGTTTTATAAAGAAAATTAATTCCAAAATTACATCAGTCCTAATAACAGAATCCAAAATTACATCAGTCCTAATAACATAAACTCAGGGTTTCAAGTTCTTGTTATCAGATGCAAGTTACTTTCCTTCTAAAATTAGCAAATTACGTTGGTCCAGAAAAAGGAAAGCTGTCTGCAAAATGACTGTTATAAAGGCAATTCAAACAATCTACTCCAAGACTTGTTATCTTATTTGTAAAAAGGCCATGAGCTCATGCATGTTATATAGAACTCAAGGTAAGTTAAACCATGTTAAATGATCCCTAGTTGTTTCACCTGACTCTCAGCTGAGATTGACAGTCTACGAAATTCCACCTGAAAAATAAATGGCTCAAATTAAACTCAGAATGTGAAACAAAATAAATGACCCAACAAAGTCTGATTCCAAAAGAATGTTCTTAAACGTGGCAATATCCCAGCTAATCTCCCAAGTAGTATCTTACCTGCTTTATCTCACTTTTTAACTGCATGATCCCAGTTCGTTCTGTTTTGGTTGCTCCAACAGCACCAATCTCGTGGATAGAAATAGCAGGACTGACATTTGAATCAGTGGGACGAACTACATAGTATGAGAGATTACAGAGAAAGAGAGAGGATAATAAGGTTCAATTTCTTCCCCATCACATTTAAAAAAAAAAACTTTCATATATATCCTTATTTTTAACTTAATTTAAAAACGATAACCTTGCTATTTGAAATGTGGTCCATGGACAAGCAGCATCAGTACCACCTAGGAGCTTGTTAGTAGAATCTCAGGTCCCACCCCAGATCTACTGAATCAAAATGTGCATTTCAGCAAGATCCCCCGCTTGAAACACACTGCTTTTTAACCTTCTTTTACCACTCTAAGGTCTGACATCCATCCATCTGACCGTATATATCTACTTACCCTAACCCTGAAAGTTGAGCATGAGAGATGACCGCTTTTCATTGGCTCTGCTGCTTTAGGTATGCAATGCCAAATCCAACCAAAACCACAAATGCAGGTGGACTATTAATTTGTAAGTTTGAAGTTGAAAGGGTTACATTAGAAGTACCGTAAGCAGCTACACACATAATACAATACTGTAAGAGCTACTGGATTATTGCCAATTAGAATATAAGAAAGTTTCAGATGATATGGGTTGCTAGTTGTCCTAAAGTGGAGACTTAAGATAATGTGAGGGAATGCATTAAACAGTTAAAAATGAAACATGATAATAATCAATCCACTTAGTTGATATATCATTTAAGGAAAAATACAGTGGTTTCCAAATCTTGCTCCAGAAGACAGCTTGGTTTCTGTTTTATATATTGGAGTTTATTTATTTGGGGCAAAAGGTTCCTGTGATGAAGGAAAAACATTTTAAAACCAATGAGACACTTAAACCAAACAGTATGAAATGAAAATGCAGTTATTCAATCTCACCGCTTCGTTCCACTCCAAACTCCTTGCCGCTGAGAATGTGATGCAGGAGATTCTTCATGGCCGAAGGACTGAGATTCATCAGGCCCTCCGTGGCTTCCTCAGCTAGTCAGCAGAAATGTTAGAACAGAAGGACTTCTAATTTGCCTGCCATGCCCTCTCTATACTTTCTCTATTTCTTTTCTTGCTTAGAATTTCTGAGTCACTTGATTGGAAGAACAGAATTACAAAATAAATTGCTAGCACCCTACTGCTTAGGTATTCTTCCTTCCACAGATTCTTAATTATTTAAGGACTGACTATCCAATTTGTGGATTAGCGAGGTAACTGATTTTTTTCTTCGCCCTGCTTCCACACCATTAGGATACTTAGTAAAATCTTTATTTGAAGGTGAGAAGAATGAAAGAATAACAATGGAACTGGAGGTCATTCAGAGAAAGGCAATGAATGTATATATGCAGATAGGCTAAAATAATTTAAACTTCTCAGCCTAGAAATAATAGAGACTTAAGAGATATAGATTTGAATCCATGAAATTATGAATATAAGAGGATAACCTGAACATGTTAATCAACCTCATATATTTATTAAAAGTTGACTACGTGCAGGTCATCATTTTAAGTAACATTAGTACAAGCAGGTATGTGACATGATACCTAATCTTGAGAGTCTGACTATCTCTTTGGGAGTGATGGAACATGTAAACATGATAAACAATAAAACATTGCATATTCTATGTGCCAAATGAGAGGTATAGACAATAATTGCCTTTGAAATCAATGGAGACATCACTCTCCAAGGACTGGAACTGACAAAATTAGTGGGAAGTACTGTGGGAGTAGAAGATAAAGGTCAGACTGTTGAAGGTATTAAATATCAGACCCAGGGATCTTGACTTTATCCTATAAGGAATAAAGAGCCATGGTTTTCATGAATCCACAGGAAAACAATAAATATAACAGGCAATTAAGGAAAAGTGAATATTCAGGGGCTTATCCCTTATTAAGGTTTATTATTGAGCAATCACACCCTCTCGCAAAACATCCCTTGATACCACAACTAGAGAATACTATATAATGTTTATCTATAACAATGTACTGAACTGGAAATCATTTGCAATCAGGTGGACTCAGACTCAAATTCCACTATTTACTAGCTATGTTACTTTGGGGATGTTAGGTAACCTTGAGTTTCAGTTTCTTTATTGGTAAAAGTGACACAATACTACCTTCTTCTCCAGAGGATTCTTGTAAGGATTAAATGATACAATATCTGTAAACTTAAAGCAAAAAGCACAGTCTCTGGAATATGGTAGGTATAAAATAACTGCTAGCTCTCTTCCGTCAAAGGGTTACTTAAATATAAATTATCTCATGTGTTTGAGTTCGGTTCGACTCAAACTGATAAATTTAGCTACTTGTTAACAGCTCGATTACGAGCCTTTTGGGGGAAATTTAACAGAAAGAATGGCTAAAATTGAGTTTTACAACTTTGATTTTATTTTTCTGTACCTCCCTATCTGTATTATTTTGCAATTCTTGTTGAAATCAAACAAATACTAATGGAATAAGGAGTCATGCCATAGGGGTCCATTTTTCCCCTTCACACTTTATACCATTTTGCCCTACAGCTTTTACAGGCCCCAACTATTCTTCTAACTAAAACTTTTATCTTGCCAAACACACCTATAGTTAATTTCAAAGAGAGTCATGTCAGATAGATGTTAATGAAAATGTCATCTTCCTTTATTCAATCATGATGGTGACTAGACAGAATACTGACACCATGATCCACTGATGTTGTGACTCATTCTTGGTGTACAGATGCTCCACTGCCTAAATCTGAACCCAACCCAATCTGTCACACTCAAGTACTCTCCAGAGTTAGAGAAATGAAGTTAGCAAAGAGTGATAAGTTAAGAAGGATTTGGAGTGGAGTCCCCAGGAGATGGCATTCGGAATCTACAGAACTGATACACAAATGTGTCATCATATCAGCTCCTTGACTTGCATAAATAGTGACTAACAGGGGAACAAGGCTGCCATATCCAGCTTGAGCTATGGATAAAAATGTTTTAGCTTTCTTTCTTTCTTGATTCCGAACTCTATAAACCTACATCAAAAGTGAATTCTACCTAAAACAGTTACTGAATTAAGTACCTGAGCATCGAAGGGAGTGGGCCAGTTCTGTTGCCATAACTTGTATGATCAGACCAATTCGAAGTCGAAACATTTCAGCAAAGAGGCCAGGCTGGGTTCGAATATACATGGCTAGATATACCATTATTTCCTGCACACAGAGTAGATATAGACAAAAATAATGGCCCAGGTCTCACAACGCCTATTTTGTTGTCTTTGGAAATTGCCAGATCAATTGAAAACAAACTTTAAAATATCAATCACCAGATTAGCCTTTACAATTCTTCTCACCTGTGTAAGGATTGAAATGCTCATATCCCCTTCACTGGCTTCATCTATCAGCTGAGTGAGCACCTCATAGGGCAGAGGTCTGAGGAAGAAGACAGTGAAGAAAGACAATATTCTACAACCACTTAATCTTAAATATGCTGAAAAAATGAAGCAGCTTTATCCAAGTCCACATCACTGCCTCAACATTTCATCATGACCAATAGCATTCTGATTCTTTCAAACTTCAGAGCTCTTTCATTGCCTCCTGAAACCACTGTGGCCCATATCAACTTAGAGGAGCTCTGCTCTCCTCTCTCTAAACCTGGATTCTCTTCCTCCTTCAAAATTTATTTTAAACTCACACCATGATGTCCTTCTAGACTAGTCTTTCATAGTTAGCTTTGAACATTTGACAAGTAACTATTATGACTACAAAGTACTAAATTAACTTTAAGCTGTGCTTTTTTTGGTAATACACAATATTTCTACATATTTACGGGGTACATGTGATGTTTTGTTACATACATAGGATGTGTAATGATCAAGTCAGGGTACTTATGGTATCCATCACCTTGAGTATTTACCATTTCTTTTAGCTGGGAACATTTCAAGTCCTCTCTTCTAGTTATTTTGAAATATACAATACATTGTTGTTAACAATAGTCACCCTACTCTGCTACTGAACATTAGAATGTATTCCTTCTTTAATCAACATCTCTTCAGCATCCCACCCCCACAATGGAATACTAGCTGTGCCTTTTTGAAACCATTTTATTATTTTACAATCACAGTTGATAGAGTTGTTTGATTTTCTATAGTTTCAATTCACATACGAGCGCACACACACACACACACAGGTATACACCCATCCTCCCACACTTCTGATTCTCCTGCTGACACAAAGTACTCTGGGGCATGAACCATGCCATCATCTTCTTTGGATTGCCTACAGTGTCACAAAACTGATACAAAAAAGATTATTTTTCCAGAAGCAAGATTTTATGGGTTAAATTGTGTCCTCGCCTCAAATTCTTTTCTTTAAATTTTTTTAATTTTTAATTTTTGTGGGTACATAGTAGGTGTATATATTTCTGGGGTGCATGAGATATTTTGATACAGGCATTTGACATATAATAATCAAATCAGGGTAAATGGTGTATCTATCTCATCAAGCATTTATCTTTTGTGTTACAAACAATCCAATTACACTCTTGCAGTTATTTTTAAATGCACAATTAAATTATTTTGACCATAGTCTCCCTATTGTGCTATCAAATACGAGATCTTATTCATTCTCTCCAACTACTTTTTGTACCCATTAACCATCCCCACCCCCAACCCATAACCCCTGCTACCCTTCCCAGTCTTTTAGTAACCCCTCATTCTACTTTCTATCTCCATGAGTTCAATTGTTTTGATTTTTAGTTCCCACAAATCAGTGAGAACATTTGAACTTTGTCTTTCTGTGTCTGGCTTATTTCACTTAACAAAATGACCTCCAGTTCCATCCATGTTGTTACAAATGACAGGATCTCATTCTTTTTTGTGTCTGAATAGTACTCCCTTTTGTATATGTACCATATTTTCTTGATCTATTCATCTACTGATGGACACTTAGGTTGCTTCCAAATCTTGGCTATTGTGAATACGGATGAAATAAATGCAGGAGTGCAGATATCTCATCAATGTACTGATTTCCTTTCTTTTGGGTATATACCTAGCAGTGGGATTGCTGGATCGTATGGCAGCTCTATTTTTAGCTTTTTCTCAGGAACCTCCAAACTGTTCACCGTAGTAGTTGTACTAATTTACATTCTTACCAACAATACATGAGGGTTCCCTTTTCTCCACATCCTTGCCAGCATTTGTTATTGCCTGCCTTTTGGATAAAAGCCATTTTAACTGGGGTGAGATGATACTTCATTGTAGTTTTGATTTGCATTTTTCTGATGATCAATGATGTTGAGCATCTTTTCATATGTCTGTTTGTCATTTGTATGTCTTCTTTTGAGAAATGTCTATTCAGACTATTTGCCCATTTTTAAAGCAGACTATTAGATTTCTTTTCCTATAGAATTGTTTGAGCTTCTTATACATTCTGGTTATTAATCCCTTATCAGATGGGTAGTTGGCAAATATTTTCTCCAATTTCACCTTTCCAATTTGCTTTAAATGCCGAATGACTGACTGTAGAATGGTTGATGCTGAGTTCTTTGGCAGTTTCTCGTGTAGTTGTGAGAGGATCAGCTTCAACGATAGCTCTCAATTGGTCATTGTCAACTTTCGACGGCTGGCCAGTATGCTCCTCATCTTCAAGGCTCTCGTTTCCTTTGCAAAACTTCTTCAAACACCACTGCACTGTATGTTTGTTAGCAGTTACTGGGCCAAATGCCAGGCCTATAATTGGGGACCTCAAGAACCTGCTTTGTGCTCTACCCCACTGTGGCCAACCTGGTACCTACGCTGCAAGACAAAGTCCCCTTTACTCTTCCATCTCCTTTTCTTGAGCATAAGGAGTCTCTCCATATACCCACCACAGCTGAGCATGTGTTTGGTCACACCTGGAACCAGAATGTCTCAGAGTCTCACTCAAGGCCCATGGCCATGTACTACCTGGTCACTGTGCTGATTGTTCAGGGCCCAAGGGCTCTTTAGTCAGTACGTGATAAATCCTGCCAAAACTGGGTCCTTCCCTTCAAAGTAGCAGGTTCCCTTCTGATGCAAGGTGTGTGTCAAAATGTCATCCAGGAGCTAGGGCCTGTAATGGGAGTCTGATGCCTCTGCCTGGTGCCCTATCCTACTGTGGCTGAGCTGGTGTCCAACTTGCAAGATAAAGTCCTCTTTACTCTTTCCTCTCCTCTCAAGTGGAAGGAAGGATTCTCTCCCAGAGTTGTACTATCTGGAGTTGGAAGAGGGTGGCACAAGCACTGCTTTGCCCACCCTAGCTGATATCTCACTAGGTCGCATGTACCCCAAGTCCATTGGTTTCGAGTCCAGCACAACACAAGGATTTGCCCAGGAATTGCAGTCCTCGTGGCCTAGACTGCTTTTTGAGTCTATTTAGTACCCAGAGCACTTTAAGCCCGTGGTGGTGAAGTTTGCTGGAACTTATGCTTCTCTGAGCCTTCATATGGGAGCTTGAACTGGAACTCAAGGGTAACAGAAATCATGGACATAAACCAGGAAGGAAGTAGTATGCAGACATCAGCAAAAGTATCCCTTCTGTAGCCAATGTAGTAAAAAAAAATTGTAAATAAAAAACATGCTGTAGATAGAGTTTAACCGGGAAAAAATGAGGGAGAAATATTTACAAAAGTTTTTTTTACTACTTTGGCTACAGAAGTAGAACTGACAAGCAGGGGGGAATACCCTTTTTAAAAATTACTCTCTAGCAGAAAAACAGATTCTTCAGATCATTTATGAATGAAATTAGAATCTCTCTAAAAATATTTCTTGGAGATACATACTCTTTGTAAGATTTAAATTTTGGCACTGGTGTGATATGAAATTAAACACATTTACTGCAGATGAATTTTACTGGCATGGCCAGTGGCAAAAGGAAGACTCATGTATAAAGATTCAATTTTCCTAGGCCGGGCGCGGTGGCTCAAGCCTGTAATCCTAGCACTTTGGGAGGCCGAGACGGGCGGATCACGAGGTCAGGAGATCGAGACCATCCTGGCTAATACGGTGAAACCCCGTCTCTACTAAAAAATACAAAAAACTAGCCGGGCGAGGTGGCAAGCGCCTGTAGTCCCCGCTACTCGGGAGGCTGAGCCAGGAGAATGGCCTAAACCCGGGAGGCGGAGCTTGCAGTGAGCAGAGATCCGGCCACTGCACTCCAGCCTGGGTGACAGAGCGAGACTCCGTAAAAAAAAAAAAAAAAAAAAAAAGATTCAATTTTCCATCCCAGCCCCATCACTTGACTCACATCTCCCTCCAGGCCAAGCCTATCTTAGGGTACTCTTTCCAGTTGGAGGCTGTGGCAGACCTCAGACAGTGGCACTCTGATTACAGGGTTCCTGGAGGGGTGCTACCTCACATTGCTCTGTAAGTAGCCATTTTTCCTCTTTGACTATGACCTCCATCCCCTTTATTCTTCTTGAGCAGCATGGAGTTTCATGGTTAGCCCTGGCTCTAGCCACTTTCTTTCACTTCCTCTTTCCAGAGTATGGCTGACATTTTGTGGTTGCTAACTCAAGGTACCCTGTTTGTTTTGTTTTTTGAATGGCAGGCATGGAAAATCCAATAAGTAAAAAGAGTTTGAGTACTACTCTCTGTGAGTTTTCTCCTTCATTTACTCTTGCCCTATCATTACCAACATTCTTCCACTAAGTGTCTCTGATAGAGGTGAACATATGTGGGACATTATCATCCACTGACAGATTAGGGCAAGGGAATTCTAAGTCCACACCACTCCTTAAAGGCTCAGAGAAGCCTGATCAAATTCAGCCATACTCACGCAGAGATAGTCTTTTCTCGAGGTTCTGGAGGAAGTCCCACTGTCAAATGTTTCTGGTGGGAGAGAAGGTCTGTGCAGGCCTAACAAGAGATAGTATAATATTATCGTTTCTCTAACACCTCAGGTTTCCACAGCATTTCTCTTTTCAGCTTAGAAACCTTTGCTCCTCCTTAACATAATGACACACTGAACTCTCTTCCTCAGAAAATACCATGAAGATCAGAAAAGAAGGATTTCTAGGAAGAAACAATGAAGTCTTTTCATCTATCTCCTATAAGGCAGGAATTTTTTTGTTTGGTTGGTTTATGGATTTTCTTTCTTTTTAAAAAATTTGTTTAAATGTTTAAGTTTTTAATTTTTATGGATAAATAAGTTATACATATTTATGGAGTACATGTGATAGTTTCATACAAGCATACAACATGTAATGATCAAACCTGGGTAATTGAGACATCCATCACCTCAAATATTTATCATTTCTTTGTGATGGCAAGATTCCAAATCTACTCTTCTAGTTATTTTGAGATTTACAACAAATTATTGTTAACTATAGTCACCCTATTGTGACACTAAAGACTAGATCTTATTCCTTCAATCTAATTGTATTTTCGTGCCCATTAAGCAATCTTTCTTTGTCCCCCACTCCCGACTACCCTTCCCAGCTTCTGGTATCAATCATTCTACTCTCTACCTCTATGAGATCAACTTTTTAAGCTCGCACATATGAGTGAGAACATGTGGTATTTGTCTTTCTGTGCCTGGGTTATTTCACCTAACATAGTGCTCTCCAGTTCCATTCATGTTACTGTAAATGACAGGGTTTCACTCTTTTTAATGCAAAGTAATATCCAATTGTGTATATATACCACATTTTCTTCATCTATTCATTTTCTGATGGACATTTAGGTTTATTCCATACCTTTGCTATTGGGAATAGTGCCACAATAAACATGGGAATTGTAGATTATCTCTCGCATATACTGATTTCCTTTCTTTTTGATATATACCCAGTAGTTGGACTGCTGGATCCCATGGTAGTTCTACTTTTAGTTTTTTGATGAACCTCCATACTGTTTTCCGTAAGTGGCTATACTAAGTTCCATTCCCACTAATGGTGTATGGATGTTTCCCTTTCTAGGAGGTAGGAACCTAGTGTAAATTCATTCTTAAGATATAGAATTCTTAATATCATTATAAAGATGTTATGGTTTATAAAATTTTATAAATCTACAATTCTTACTTGTCATTCACAAACAAAAAGAATTGAATATCAAATTTTATGTGGAAAAGACATCTCAAATGGTTAGAGGCTATGGTTGTTTTAAAAAACAATTATAGAAATCAATTTTTAAAAAGCCCTCTTATTTAGATTTGGTATAAATTCAAGAATTTATAGTACCTCATCAAGTGCTTCCACTTTCTTCCTTAAGATCCCAGAAATGTATCGGATCAGGCCCCAGTGACGAATTTCTCCCACTTTGCCATACAGCTCGGTAAGAAGCTCTCTGACTGTAGCACTCCCTTCATTATACAATTCAGTGTTCCAGTCAGGTCCTCTAGAATTTTAAAGACGGGACTACATCAGTTATAAGTAAAGCCTCTGGCAATCATCTTTTCTTTCAGTGTTATAATGAATATGCCTGTTTTTGATAAGTCTCTCTCACTAGGAAATCAATGCAATTTACTAAGAATTCTTATAAAACTATGATTAACAGTCAGCCCTGAAAGCCAGTACCTAGACAAGAATAAGTCTTAGTTTCAGCTGTGCTTTTGACAAAATGCATTCTTTTACCCTATTCATGGGCTTCAATATAGTTGAAATTAAAGACAAAGATTTAACAAAAGAATTATTTCAAAAACCACTGTAAGGAAAGTCATATGACAAATTACAAATGAGGAAAAAATGTTTGCAATTCATAGGATAATTTCCCTTACATATAAAGAACTCCAACATGTAGATTACAAAAATTAACAAAAGAAAACCTGGCAAAACAAATATTGCTGGCAAAACAAACAGATGGCTTTTAAAGATAGGAAAAGGTGCTCAACCTCACTCATAGAGAAACTTTAACTTAGCACTATGCCAAGATAACATTTTTAACCTATCAGATTGTCAAAAGCCCCTAAATTTGATAACACTGTTTTGGTGAGGCTTTGAGAAAACAGGCACCATCAATATGCTGCTGATCAGAATAAAAATTGGACAATTCCTCTGGAGAGCTATTTGTAAATATATATCAATAATGAAAATATTTAAAATCAGCCTGGCAATTCCTAACATGGTTAAATACAGAATACCATAGAATCCAGCATTTCCACTACTAGTTATACAGCCAATAGAAATAAAAACATATGTCCACATTAACTTGTACATGAATGTTTATACCAGCATTATTCATAATAGCCAAAAAGTAGAAAGAACCCAAATGTCCATCATCTGATGAATGGATAAATAAAATGTGTTATATTTATACAGGTTATAATATCTGGAAATAAAAGAATGAAGTACTGATACATGTTACAACACAGATGAACCTTGAAAATATTATGTTAAATGAAAGAAGCCTGTCATAAAGGACCACATATTGCAAGACTCAATTTACATAAAATGTCCCAAGCAAACAAATCTATACAGACAGAATGTAGATTAGTGGCTGCCTAGGGCTGGGGGGATGGAGGGATTGGGGGTTGACGGATAAAGGAAGTGGGGTTTCTTTTTGGGGTAATGAAAATGTTCTAAAATGAATAGTGGTGAAGAATGCACAACAATGTGAATACATTAAAAACCATTTAATTGTACAGTTAAAAAATACCTATTTTTTGATTTATCAATTCAAGTTTTGGTTTCCTTGCAGGATAAATTTCACACACGTGAAATGCTATGTGCCATGAGGCTATTTGCTATAGCATTTTTGTGACTGTGAATTCTGGCAACAATTCAAATGTTCATCAATAAGAGACTGGCTAAGTAAATTATGATATATTCAAATAATGGAATGGCACACAATTATTAAGAAAATATGAAGTAGATCTAGACTGTGGTATTATATTTTCAACAATAGCTGCAACAATTTCCTATCTAACCTACTCTTCTTACAATGTGACTCTCACACTCCTCCCATGAAGAGATGGTTTCTGTGTTCCCTTCCCTTGAACCCAGGCATGCTTGTGATTAAGGCAAAAGTGACTTACATAATTTCTGAGGCTAGGCTATACAAAGTAATAGAGCTCCCAGCTGGGACACTTACTAGTAGAACCTAGTCATCATGCTGTGAAGATGTGGGGAGACATATGAGGAGGTCATCTGCGGTATACCAGCTGTATATAACCTCAGCTGAGGTTCTAGCCAACAGCCAGTACCAACCCCTAGACATATGAGTGAGCAAGCATTGTGAAGATTCCAGCCCCAGACATTGTTGACCAAAACTAAATGAGAGATCCAGGTGAGAACTGCCTGGCTGAACACAGGCAAGTCCCAGAACTGTGAAAGATAATTTTAAAAATTTTAAATTTTTGTTATTTTAAGCTACTGAGTTTCAGAGTGATTTGTTATGAGGCAACAGATAATTGGAATATATATGTAGTGATTATCAAGATATATAGTTTTAGTGAAAGAAAGCAAGGTACAGAGCCGTCCATATACTATGCTACCTTTTGGATAAATAGGGGTAAAAGTATCCACATATATGTCTGTGTTTACCTACGTAACCATAAATGTCCATTTATGGGACATTTGGGAGGATACACACACACACACACACACACACACAGACACACACACACACACACACACACAACGACTGCTCATGAGAAGGGGAACTGGGTATCTGGGGGAACAGAGATGGGAGAAAGACATTTTACTCTTTCACTGTATATCCTTTCGTACTTAAAAATTTTTGAACCATGGGAATATATCTATTCAATATATTAAATTAAAAAAGCGAAATAAAATGTGCTATAGGAAGTCATTAATGGATGAAAAAATCAGTGAGCGAAAGTTTGAAGAGTAACAGTATATTTACATAGTCTTAAAGTACATCTCTACAAGATACTTTTTTAATTTCAAAAGGTGACATAATAACTTTATGGTGTAGGTACATGGAAGAATCTACCTTAACCAAATGATCAAACCAAGTGATCAAAGTTTATAGTATCAGCAATGGGACTAATCAACACTATGATATGACACATGGAAAAGAACTTGGCATTATGTTAGTAATGTATAATCTGAATTTAATCATGAGGAAATATCACATAAACTGAAATTGAGGGACATTCTGCAAAATAACTGGTTTGTATTTTCACAAATGTTAATAACATGAAAAATGAAGACTCAGGAACTGTTCCAGATAAATGGAGACTCAAGACACATGAGAACTCAATAAAATGCATGATTTTAGATGTTCTTTTGCTATAAAGACACTATTGGGCTATATGACAAATCTTAACAGTATCTGTAGATAGTTAATAGTATTGGTTTAATGTTAAACAATTCCCTGACATTGGCAATTATACTGTGCTTATGTAGGAGAGTTCCTAATTTTTCGGAAATAAACACTGAATTATTTAGGGTTAGATGGGGATCATGTCTGCCACTTATTCTCAAATGGTTCAGAAAAAAATAATATATGTGTGTGTGATTGAGTATAGATGATGGTATCAATGTGAAACAGAGAGAGATTAAAAGCTCAGTGGAAACATCTGATGAATCTGGATGAGGGCTATCCAGAATTTTTATTGTACTATCCTCACAACTTTTCTCTAAGTCTGACATTGTCAAATTTTAAAGATATGAAAAAAGTGCTATGAGATCTCAGAATCAGTGGAAGTTTATTTTTACTATTAGAGATTGGAGAAAGTTTCATGTGGGTGACAGATGACCTAGGCCTTGACAGAGAGATATGCAAAAGGTAGAAATGGAGTGTGGTTAAGGAGAGTATTCTAGGCAGAGGAAAAAATAAGAATCAAGGTATGAAGGTAGACATGTAGAGGCTGTGTTTTGAGTATGATAAATAGACTGTTTTGGTGACAGCATTCACATTGTAAGGGAAGAGTAATGGTAAATAAAGGTTGAAAGTCAAATCATAGAGGATTTAGATTTGGCCAATGATTCCCTATGGTAGTGCTGATACTGTAGCGGGAGGCAGGGGATGAGGAGGAATTGAAGATAATGACACAATTTCAAGTCTGGGTTACTTGAAGGAATGATGATAACAAGAATAGAGTCAGGAAAGACAATAGCAGTAGGTTTGTGGTAAAGACAGTGAATTTGATTTTAGACATGTTCAATAGGAAGATAAATATTTGAAAATAAATTCTACTCCAAATAAGACTATGTCACAACCTATTATAATAAAAATATTGAAGATCAAAGACAAAGAGAGAATCCTGAAAGCAGTGAGAAAAAAGAAGCAAATAACATACAAGGGAATCTTTTTTGCTTTTTATACTTTAAGTTCTAGGGTACATGTGCACAACGTGCAGGTTTGTTACATATGTATACATGTGCCATGTTGGTGTGCTGCACCCATTAACTCGTCATTTACATTAGGTATATCTCCTAATGCTATCCCTCCCCACTCCCCCCACCCCACAACAGGCTCCAGTGTGTGATGACAAGGGAATCTTAATAAGCCTAACAGCAGACTTCTCAGCAGAAATCTTATAGGCCAGGAGACAGCGAGATGAGGTATTCAACATGCTGAAGGGAAAAAACTGCCGGCCAAGAATACTTCAGAAATGAAGAAGATATAGACTTTTCCAGACAAACAAAAGCTGAGGAAATACATAACCATCAGACCTGTTTTACAAGAAATGCTAAAGGGAGTTCTTCGAGATGAAAGAAAAAGACATTAATGAGTAATATGAAAACATCTGAAAATATATGTCACTGAGTACATAGTCATATGAATACTCTATTAATCTAATGATGGTGTGTAAATTACATCTTTAGTATGAAGGTTAAAAGACAAAACTATTAAAAACAGTAACTACAATAATTTGTTAAGGGATATGCAATATAAAAATTATAAATTGTGACATCAAAAACTCAAAATGTTGGGAGGTGGAGTTAAAGAGTTTTTTTCTTCTCTTTTATTGTAATCATAGTTAAATTGTTAAGACTTTTTGTAAGCCTCATGGTAAGCACAATGCAAAAACATATAATAGATATGGTAAAAATAAAAAGCAAAAAATCAAAACAATTATGAAGGAAAATCACTTAGCTATAAAGACAGATAGTAAGAAAGAAATAAAAAAGAAAGGAAGGAAGGAAAGAAGGGGGGGGAAGGAAGGAAAGAAGGAGGGGGGAAGGACGGAAGGACTCTACAAAACAACTGGAAAACAATTAATTACATGGCAGTAGTAAGCCCTTACCTACCAATAATTACTTTAATGTGAATTGATTAAGTTATCCCATTAAAAAGCAGAGTAGCTTAATGAATAAAAAAAGCAAGAACCAACTATATGCTGCTTAAAAGAGACTCGCTCCACCTGTGAGGACACACATGGACTAAAAGTGAGTGGATGGAAAAAAGATATTCCATGCAAATGGAAACCAAAAGACAACAGACGTAACTCCACTTGGATAAAACAGACTTTCAGGGCCAGGTGCTGTGGCTCACACCTGTAACTCCCAGCATTCTGGGAGGCTGAGGCAGGAGGATGCTTTGAGCCCAATAGTTTAAGACCAGCCTGGGCAACATGGCCAGATGCCAGCTCTGCAAAAATAAATAAATAAATAAATAAAATAAATAAAAATTAGCTGGGCATGGTAGCATGCACCTGTGGTCCCAGCTACTCAGGAAACTGAAGTGGGAGAATCACTTGAGCCCAGGAGTTTGAGACTGCAGTGAGCCATGTTCATGGCACTACACTCCAGCCTGGCTGACAGAGCAAGACTGTCTTAAAAACATAGACTTTAAGTAAAAAACTAAAAAGTGATATAGAAGGTCACTATATTATGATAAGGGGGGTCGGTTAAGCAAGAGGATTTAACTATTGTAAATGTATATGCACCCAACATTGGAGCACCTAAGTATATAAAGCAAATATTAACGTACCTAAAGGGAGAGATAGATCACAATACAATAATAGTAGGGGCCTTCAACAGCCCATTTTCAGTAATGGACAGATCACATAGACAGAAAATCAACAAACATTGGATTTAAACTGTACACTAGACCAAATGGACCTAATTGATATTTACAGAACATTCCATCCAAAAGCTACAGAATGCACATTATTCTCAACTTTACATGGAACATTCTGCAGGGTAGATTATATACTAGGCCACAAACAAGTATTAACGAATTGAAGAAGATCAAAATCATATCAAGTATCTTTTCTGATCACAATGATATAAAATTAGAAATCAATAACAGGAGAAACCACAGAAACTGTACAAATACAAGGAAATTAAACATGCTCTTAAACAACCAAGGGGGTCACTGAACAAATTAAGAGGGAAATTACAAAATTTTCTTTAGGCAAATGAAAAGGAAATGCAACATACCAAAAGATATGGGATACAGAAAATGCTATTCTAAGAGAGATGTTTATAGCAATGAATGCATATATCAAACAGTATAAAGATCTCAAATAAACAACATAATGTTACACCTAAAGGAACTAGAAAAACAAGAACAAACCAAACCCAAAATTAGTAAAAGGAAAGAAACAATAAACATCAGAGTGGAAATAAACAAAATAGAGACTAAAAAAGCAATACAAATGATTAACAAAATGAGGAGCTGATTTTTTTTTTTGAAAAGATAAACAAAATCAACAAAGCTTTGGCTAGACAAAGAAAAAAAGAAAGAACACCCAAATAAATAAAATGAGAGATGAAAAGGAGATATATAGCCTGGGCAACATAGTAAGACCTCATTTCTATATACAATTAAAAAAACATTTAGCCGGGCATGGTGGCACACACCTGTGGTACCAGCTACTCAGGAGGCTGAGGTGGGAGGATCACTTGAGACTGGGCAGTGAAGGCTGCAGTGAGCCGTGATCACGCCACTGCACTCCAGCCTGGGCAACAGAGCAAGACCTCGCCTCAAAATTAAAAAAAGAAGATGAGATATAACTGATACCACAGAAATACAAAGAATTGTTAGAAACTGTTATGAACAATTATATGCCAGCAAGTAGGAAAACCTAGAAGAAATGGATACATTTGTGAACACATACAATCTACCAAGATTGAAGTATGAAGAAATAGAAAATCTGAATAGATCAATAACAAAGGAGATTGAATCAGTAATAAAAAGTATTCCCTCAGAGGGAAGCCCAGGACCAGATGGTTTCACTGCTGAACTGTACCAAATGTTTAGAGAACTAATTATTTTCAAACTATTCAAAAAAAAAAAGGAAAAGGGGAGAGTTCTTCCAAACTCATTTTATAAGGCCAGCATTACCCTGATACCAAAACCAAACAAGGACACAACAAAAAAAGAAAGCTAAAAGCCAGTGAGAATGTTCATCCTGTAATGATTATAAAACTCCCAATTTAGTCTCCTTTCCCTGGGCTCTCAAGCTTTTTTGGGAGCAAGCTGGGAACCTTCTTTGCTCTTCCCAGAAAGCCTCATTATGTGAGTAATAAATATTCCACATCTTCTTGGTATGTGTATGTCACCATTATCTCAAAATCCAAACCAAGTTTAGGGGAAGAAAGTCCATCCTGCTTCTTCATGGTGAGTAGAACATAGAAAAGGAGGCAGAACAGATTATTTTTGTGTGGGCTTGTGGGGTCCAGGAGAGAGGAGTTCAATTTGGACATATCGAGTTTCTACTAATACAAACTACCTAGCAGGATGCCTGACACATAGCAAACAAAAATGTTAGCTTGTTTTTCCTATAAACCTTTATATTCTTACATTTCTTGAGTTAAAACCTTATCTGTACATTTGACCAAATAATGGAGGCTTAAAAATAGCCTAATGACAATAATACTTATCAGTTATTGATCACCCACCACGTACCAGGCATTGTATTAGAGACTTCGTGGATATTATATCTTAATCTTTACAATAACTCTATGAGGTATATATAATTCAAATTCTATAAATGAGGACAACTGAGGGTTTGAAGTCACATGATGTGTAGGTTGTTAAACTATATTCAAATCCAGATCGGCGAAACTCCAGAAGCTGTACTCTATTTATTATGTTGTAATTCCTCTGATTATGAACATTAAACTAGATTGATGATATCTACCACTTACTTCATAGTATACAGCATATAGAGGATATCAGCTTGTTCCTGTAAGCTTGAGGTCTCCTTCAACTGTAAAACCAGTGCTTTAAAGTCAACCTCTCCAGACTGGTCTCTAGGAAGATGTATTTCTACACGAACAGAGGGAACCTTTAGTTTGAGAAATGATGAAAAGAAATTAAGTTCACAAGTGCTCAACTTAAATAATATCCTAGAATGAGTCATCTTTTTACCTCTAAACCTTTTCCAAAGGAATTCTTTAAATATTAATGAAAGGCAAAGCAAAAACAATGAAACCTTCCAGATGTATAATACAGCAATCTAGTTTTCCCAAAGTCTGACCAGACAAACTTGCCCAATGTAAAAGTTCACCAGGATAGCATTTTGCGTACCACTAGTTACTACTAACAAGAACCATAATGACTAGTTCTATTATTTCCCATAAAGATGGCAGTTTTTCAAAAAGCCGATAGAAATACCTCTTGCGCAAATTTACCTGGTTCTCCTGTCGGGAATGAGATGAATCAAGTAAATTGAATGAAGGCCGGGAAGCCTGAAATAACTTCATAGGAAGATACATGTGAACATCTGCAAAAGTATGACATTTGTGGGAAATATTAGATAATTAGGAGACTAATAGAAATGCACAATTGACTCCAACAATTAAGTCACATGTGAGTCAATTCTTTATAGAACAAGAATGAGAAATTTCTTCTTTCTTGGTAATATCAAAGAAAACAAATATGAATACCAGATAATTTAAATCATGTGCAATTAATAAGTATATTTTGAATTGAATTTCTAGAATTATAGCACTAGCTGGACATGTAAGATATTAAATTTACTAATGTAATTAATCCACAATGGTGCGTTCACTGATACTTTGATGGAATACGACATATAATAGAAAGAACTCAGTTGCATTTTATATTTTCCGAACTTTTCTAGGTGAATATCTGGCTGTTAGTGGTTAAATTTCCCTAACAATACGTGAATGGATAATCCTATCTAGGGAATAAAAAAAATGTAGTTGAGATATTCCTAAGATTGTTTACTTACAGTTCATTGTTGAAATACTTACCATCACCTCTAAGGAAAGATTTGTAATTTTCACCACTTTACAGATACAGAAAGAGAGATACAGAGCTCAAATAACTGTTCAAGCAAGTAAGTAGCAGAGCTGGGAATTAAGCTCAAGTTTTCTGGTTCACAACTGAGAAGTATAACTTAATACATTTCATCTCTTCATATACGCCCTTTCTCAAGGAAGCATACTCAAAGGGTATGCTAAGCTTTTCCCTATTATAAATGTTAAATGATTCCCAAAGTTCATGTTTAATATCTTTGGTTAGTAATGGTCAATAAAGTTTTAGACAGCAAGAGCATGCATCTCAGTCATTCTCATCATCTGTAGAATGTTAACATTCAGGTCTTCTAGGTGTGGCCAAGGGAGCCCTTCT
Source organism: Theropithecus gelada (assembly GCF_003255815.1). Lineage (NCBI taxonomy): Eukaryota > Metazoa > Chordata > Mammalia > Primates > Cercopithecidae > Theropithecus > Theropithecus gelada. Next base: position 81,429,997 of record NC_037689.1, on the reverse strand, counting down.
CTCCTGTCATATCCAGCTACTATCGAGACATTGAACACTCTTTGGAACCATGACTACTCCTGGCAATGTGTGGCAGAAGACACCCTCCACTGTAAATACAACTGAAGGAGGGTAGTGGCCATGGGGAGGAGAATGGCAAAGTTGTAAAGAATGAGTATTATATTTGACAAAACAGATCTACATTGCTGGAACAACAATAAAATTCCATAGAAGTAATTTTCCCAAAGGAAAAGCCCTTTCTACCATTTTTAACTTTAATGTTATAGTTGAATATGCTCCATGTCTCTTGTTCTGCCTCTTCTTACCATGTTACCAGTTAAACCAGACTACATAGCACTACCTGCAGCATAACTATACACAATTCATGAATTTTACAAATATTTGAGTGTCTAATGTGTTCTAGGTGCTGTTGCTGTCTGAGATGCTGGGGATAAAGCAGTGAACAAAACTTAAGTTCCTGCTTACATTGTAATCAATGCCCGCCCCCATCCTGGGCTTCACGTCATCCTGTGCCTGACTCTGGTGAGTCACAGCATTACTCACTCTGTACATGCAGTTCCTTGGCCTTGGTCACCAAGGACATTAAGTCGCAGGTTGTTTGCACAGCAGCTCGGAACCGATCTAGCCCTCCCTTCTGTGAGGTAGGGGCTAGTTTAGGATGGGGAGCAGTGTGCGCCAAAAGGTGATCTAAATAACGAGCAACTTCATCACCACAGCGAGCTGCAAGGTTAGTGGGGGAAGGGGGAAGAGAAAAGAATGAAAATATTTTAGTTACTTTATAATCTACCCCAGCAAAGAGAATGATTGGCTCCTGTGCTCACAACATAGCACCAGAAGTAGGTTGTTTTTAGCTCATGGAGGAAAAGCTTGTGATCATGATATAACCTCATTACTTTAAGATCCAGCGACCATGGCCATTTACCAGAACCCACCTCTTCTTCAACTTGCTGAGACAAGGTCAGGGTTCTTGAAAGCAGTATGAGCTTATTTTATACTGGAGCAAGCATTTAACAATCTGTGTATTTGCGTGTGTGCATGTGATGGTAATGGTGACAGGGATGGAGGAGGAGCAGAACAGGGAGCTTCAGGTGGCACTAATCTGAGGGGACTTTTGTGAGGAAGGGCCAGGAAAGGGCAAAAATCTTCCTAGTCACCTCATTTGTTTATTCACCAAATATTGTTGGCTGCTGTGTACCAGGCAGTGTACTAGGTACTGACATTTCAGTGGTGAAGAGGATGGATATGGTCCCTATCTTCTTGGACTCCCCTTCCCCCATACACCTTCTATAACATTATCTCTGAGTATGGGTAATGGAAAGAAAAACAACATATATCCTGTGGAAGCTTAGTACTTTAGACTTTACATGAATATTCACAATGTTTATAGTTAGAAAAGCACACTATTCAGATCAATACCAAAGTCTGCTATATCAGTCATGAGTCATCTGGTTTTTGATGATATTTACTGATCTCTCCAGATGTCTTTCTGTGTTCTGACGTGACTAAGGCAAACTAGTAGAGCTGTAAGAATGGAGTTCATATTCAGTGACATCCTAATGACAAAGATTGTAACCTTGAATATAATCTAGAAACTTGAGTGGAGGATTATGAAGAATATGGAGAGAAGCTCTTTACCCACAGAAGGGCTGGCAAGCAATAAATACATTCATTTTGAGACCACTGATGAGTAAACCCGGAAGTAGGAAAGTGGCTCAGAATGCCATAATGTCAAATTCAGTAATATGTATCATTAGAAATATATATTTTAGTAATCCAATGGAATGAGTACTACAGATAAAAATCACAACTACCTATAGAATAGCAAACAATCTCAATATATGATCTTTTCATTTAATTTTCAAAGTATTTTATGCCAAGACATCATGACTTTGGTTTTATTGATAACAGTAAATAGCCTTGTATTTAATGTACTTTTCCAACAAAGAAATTCAACTGTTTTAGATCTTACAAAAACAAATACAGAATAAATGAAGTAGTGCTTAGTGAGTAAATATCGGGCCCAAAAAAGAAAATAGTCCTTCTGACTGCTAATGTGTTGCCCTATTGTATGAGATTGTGCTGGCTGACCTCACTGAGGACCGAAAATTTATTTTTTTTCTTTTCTCCAACATGTCGCCCGGGCTGGAGTGCAGTGGCCGGATCTCAGCTCACTGCAAGCTCCGCCTCCCGGGTTTACGCCATTCTCCTGCCTCAGCCTCCCAAGTAACTGGGACTACAGGCGCCCGCCATCTCGCCCGGCTAGTTTTTTGTATTTTTTAGTAGAGACGGGGTTTCACCGTGTTCGCCAGGATGGTCTCGATCTTCTGACCTCGTGATCCACCCGTCTCGGCCTCCCAAAGTGCTGGGATTACAGGCTTGAGCCACCGCGCCCGGCCACCACTCTTAAGATAAAGAAATTGGCTGCCTTAAGTTACAGGCTAACAGTCAAATACCCAGACAATGAAAGCAGGCAAATCATGTTTTAGAGGGCTAGACAAATAATTCTTTCTCATTGGTCCTTCTTTGTATGAGATTCAAGCAACATAATGCCTGCTCTGCCTAAGTCAGTATTTTAACACTGTAGGGTCGTGTTGCTCAGTCACTTTCAATTCACGCCCCTGCAGTGCTTTCTCACTATATCACCTTTGTATTCCTAGAAGCCAGTTAGAGTTTGACTTAGTTGTATTTGCCTAGTTTGTACTACGAAAATAACAGGCATACTGAATAGCCTTTTTCAAACTACACAGACCTCCGCACAGACTCTGATATGCTCCTCTAATATTATATAAAAGGACTCTAATTAAATTTCATATTTTTATGCTTTTTAATGTCAAAAAGCCCTATTGTATATGTATTATTTTCCTACTTCACACTTGATTAAACATCTGTCACTCACCACTGCTTCTTCCCATGTCAAAATCACCAGTCACTTCAAATGCCTGGGAGAGGAATCTTCCCCAATCTTAGTAAGGGACAGTCCAACTCCATACTCCACAATTACCACCGGAATATTAGACCAGAAACCAAAGGTAAGTAGAGGGAGGAAAAGTAAAGCCAAACAAAAGTAGAGATCTAGGTGTATTAAACAGGAGTGAGGACAGAACACTGTGAGACTGCTGGCAGCGTAAATTATTAAGGATGGTGCTAAACAATATTTTGTAGTTTTGTCCAGCCAGGCCAGTGCTTTATGAAGCCTCCTTACCACGACTGGTTGAATCATAATCATTCATCCAGTTGGCAGATTCCAGGTAATCATAGTTGTCATCATAATCTTCACTGTACAGCTTACCCTCAGGTCCAGGGTCCATGAAGCTCAAGTGTGTGCAACAAGATGTTGTTAAAAACTCTGACAATTTACCTGTTTGAACCCTAAAAATTACAGGAGGATAGAAAACAGAAAATCAGGGGTGATCCTTTTTAAACAACACAATGTTAGTGATAAAAGGACACCTAACATGTTTTGTTGGGGGATTACTAATGTGCATACATTAATATAAATTTTGTAAAAACAAAATTTTACAGCACTCCTAGGCATGGTATACATCTTAAATGGCTGGGGGACTGTATTAATAAAGGTTACAATTATGGATTAACAATCCACCAGCAGACCAGTTTTGCTCTCTTCTACTGCCATATATTACGTTGCTAACTATGCCAAATATCTGGTAAAAATTTGCATTGGTTACTGGAGAAGCCTGGAGAGAATGAAGATAAATCATCACAAACCCATCACATCATTAAAAAAAATACCCAAAGGCCATTGGAACATAAAGGATGGTACTTGACAATTTTGTAAATTATAGTAGACTGTAAGCCATATTGTCTCCTACTTATGAAGACAATTACAAAACCCAAAAGCAAAGTCAGCATTACCAAATTTCTAAAGAGGCCAACTTGAAGGGGCTATCAGTGGCCACACCTTGGATAATTAAAATATTGAAATAATGACAGAAATGGATCATGGCATATTAAATAAAATAATAATCTATGAATCTGTGCTGATACTAAACTACAAAATAAAAGGGAGGAAGGGAAAGCTCTTTTTTAACATAAGAATTTCCACCAATAAATGTACCCAGAATGATAGAAATACAATTTAATAACTCCATTAGTAATAAGTAAATTCATGCAAGGATCAATGGAAGCTAATATGATTTGATCAAACACTGTTGGAGAGAGGATATGCAGCAACCTGGCAGATACCAGGTTCAACACCTTAAACAAGTGATCAAGGTTATCATCACCCAATAACGTCACAAACAAATCTCATGTGCCTCCTGATATGATGCACTGAAAGGGACTGTAGTAAATTCTTACAATTGTATGTTTCCCTGGCATCTATTTTGAATATAAGCTTAACTTTCTCATACCAGAAGCAGAGTTCAGTCATCTCTGACAGTTTCCAGTTGTACACCTCCCTCAGTTTCTCACTGTGGTCAGTCCACATATCTGCCTTACACAACTTCCTCTTGGTAACCACCTCCCTAAGGGACAGCTAAATATGATCTATTCGACTAGCCTTACTGATGCTCACATCCTACATGAACTATGCCAATATGCCACAGTGACCACCTCTCAAGTCACAGTGTGACCTCCAGGAAGTCATGCCTGCTTGCTTTAAACCCATCAATTAAAACTCCCCAAGGAATATCTGTTTGGATAATGCCCTGGACCTCAATAAAGGCACTGGCCCATGGGTCTCTCTTTTTCTCTCTCCACATACTCCCTGACATCAGTGTGTGTGGCCTCCAGGTATTCTGTGTACCCCACCCGCAGGACCTGTAAGTAATAAAATCTTTATTTCCATCTTGTGCCTCTCCTAACCATTGAAAAGGTGCTCTCCATCTTAAAGATCCTAATTTAAAACAAGGACCCAACATCACACAGGTAGTATTCCTGCCAAAAACATATAGCCTAAATCTAATCATGAGAAACAACCAGACAAATCCAAATTGTGAGATATTCTGCAAAATAACTGACTGGCATTCTTCAAAAATGTAATGAAAACTGTCACGAAAGATTGACAAAAGGCTGGAGAACCCTTCTAGATTCAAAGATACCAAAGAGATATAACAACTAAGTGCTAACATGTGATCTCTGATTGGATCCTGGATTGGTGGGAAAACAGCATGATAAAACATTATTGGGATAATTGGGTAACTTTTTATTTTTCCTTCGACTTTATTTATTTCCAACTTTCATTTTAGGCTCAGGGGTACATGTGCAGATTTGTTACATGGGTAAATTGCGTGTCACAGGGGTTTGGTGTACAAATTATTTCGTCACCCATAGTAAGCATAGTATCCAATAGGTAGTTTTGTAGTCCTCACCTACCTCTTGCCCTCCACCCTCAGGAAGGTCCTGGTGTCTACTGTTTCCTTCTTTGTGTCCATGTCTACTCAATGTTTAGTTCCCACTTATAAGTGAGAACATGTGGTATGTGGTATTTGGTTTTCTGTTCCAGCGTTAATTTGCTTAGGATAATGGCCTCTATATGCATTCATGTTGCTGCAAAGGACATGATTTTGTTCTTTTTTATGGCAGTGTAGTATTCCATGGTGCATTACGTGCCACATTTCCTTTAACAAGTCCACCATAGATGGGCATCTAGGTTGATGCCCATCTTTGTCTTTGCTATTGTGTCTAGTGCTGTGATGAACATATGCACGTAAGTGTCTCTATGGTATAATGATTTATATTCTTTTGGATATATATCCAGTAATGGGATGGCTGGGTAGAATGGTAGTTCTATTTTAAGTTGTTTGAGAAATCTCGAAACTGTTTTCCATGGTCTCCCAGGCTGGAGTGCAGTGGTGCAATCCTGGCTCACTGCAACTTCCGCCTCCCAGGTTCAAGTGATTCTCATGTCTCAGCCTCCCGAGTAGCTAGGATTACAGGTACGCACCAGCACGCCTGGCTAACTTCTATATTTTTTGTAGAGACAGGTTTTTTCCATGTTGGCCAGACTAATCTTGAACTCCTGGCTTCAAGTGATCTGCCCGCCTTGGCTCCCAATCTAAGTGTGATGATTATATTACAGTTATATGTAAGAATGCACTTGTTCTTAGACAAAAACAACAACAACAACAACAACTTAAGTATTTAGGGTTGAAGAGTTATGATGTCTATGGCTAATTATTTTAGCAAAAAAGCATGTGTGTATATGTGTGTACATATATGTATATACATATACATAACACATAGTATATGTAGTATGTACATGTATGTGTATATGCATACATATGTATATGGGAAGACGTAGGGAGGAAGAGAGAAAGGAAGGGGGGAAAGGCAGGAAGGGAGGGAAGGGAAGAAATAGAGAATGCACAGTGGGACAAAATGTTAATAACAGGTGAATCTTGAAAAAGGGTATATGGGTGTTCAGCAGTATTCTTGCAAATTTCTGTAAGCTGGAAATTTTTCAAAATAAAAACTTGGGGGAAAAAGAAAAGAAAAGCAGCTAGAATCAAATAATCTAATAGGCATTAGAAAAACAAAACAAAACAGGTTTTCTGATCCTTTGAGATCTAGGCAAAGAACAGGGTAGGAAAAACTTCCAACCTTCCTCTACAACATTAAATTCCTTGATTCAGTCTATCAAACGTTAGCTCCTCTGAGTAGGATGGGATTATGTTATTGAAGATACAGTTAGTCCCCACTTACTCCTACAGGATATGTTCCAAAACCCTTGTGGATTCTTGAAACTGCAGATAGTACTGAACTTTATATATATATATATATATATGTATACACACACACACACTGTGTTTTTTCTTATACATACATACCTATGATATAGTTTAATTTATAAATTAAGCATAGTAAGAGCTTAAAATAATGAAACAGAACAATTATAACAATATACTATATTAAAAGTTATATGAACGCAGTCTCTTTTTCTCTCTCAAAATATCCTATTGTACTGTACTCACCTATTTGCAAACTACAGGTTGACCATGGGTAACTGAAATATCGGAAAGTGAAACTGTAGATAAGGAGGGACTATCATACACAGAAAGGCACCACAGGTATGCCACTACTGTACCCAGCCCCCTAATTTCATTTCATTTCACTAAAGAGTGTATAGAGGTCACTTACCTTGCCCCACCAAAATAGCCATCTTGCATTTTTCGGAGTGCTGCCAGGATACTTGAATTCAAGCTTGTTCCATCTTCATCTTGAAATGAACAGAATTTTAAAACAATCTTTGTGGTTTTAACTCTGAAGTAGGGGGAAATCTTGTAATTATTTCAAATCAACATTCTGGTGGTTACAGTACAAATGAGACACTCCTCATTGACCACCCTGATTTTAACAATTCATCTGAGAGCCAACAACACTGAAGAATGGGCAAATGGTAAGGGATGATGACTGATAGACAGATTTCCTCAAAGGCATTATCTTATTTGTCAGCATTATCTTATTTGTCAGAAGTACTTAGCACAGTGCCTGATGGCAGAACACTGAATGACTACTGAATGCTGATAATACCAGTAGCCACTACTTGTTGAATGTTATGTGCCAAGCACTGTGCTAAACGTTTTATAGACATTATCTCATATAAAGAACCTTGGCATATATGTCTGTGTATAGGCATAAAAACATCTAGAAAGCTAACAATTATCTGATTTTATGTGGAAGGAATCATACTACACATACTCTTTCATGATCTGCTTTCTAACTTAACCTTTGTAATAGCTAAAAATAATTCCTAGTAAATTTAGACTGTTTTATATTATAATCAACACTGTAATGAAGACCATTGTACCAACATCTTGATGCACTTATTCTATTATATCCTTAGGTTAAATTCTTACAAGTAGAACTATTAGGGCAAATGAAACACTAAGTAAATTTACAGAGATTGCCAAATTGCCCACTATAAGGGTTGTGCCAATTATATTTCCATCAACAGTATAGAAAGTGACTTTTTCCTACACTTTTAACAACGGGCAATGATCTTTTAAATTTTTCTTAATCTGACAGGTAAAACAAGAAGATATTGCTTTAATTTTATTGCCAATAAGATTATGCATATTTTCATGTATTTACTAAAAATCTGTATTTCTTTTATGAATTGCCTGATCATGTCCTTTTCCCATTTTTCCATTAGGTAGTTTATCTTTTTTCAGTTGACTTTCAAGAGTTCTTTGTTTTTTGGGGATATTACCCTTTTCATTCTTATATATATGACAAATACTTTATCTAGTTTATTATTTTTCTTTCAACCTCATCCACAGTACTTTTGATATAAAAGATTTATTTTAATTTTCATGTTTTTAAATCTGACAGTGTTTTATTTTTGTGTCTTGCAAAGGACAGCTCTCTTCAACCTAAGATAACAAAAATATTCTCTCATATATATATATTTTTTTGTTTTTGTTTTTGTTTTTTGAGATGGAGTCTGGCTCTGTTGTTCAGGCTGGAGTGCAGTGGTGCAATCTTAGCTCACTGCAACCTCTGCCTCCCGGGTTCAAGTGATTCTTCTGCCTCAGCCTCCCAAGTAGCTGGGACTACAGGCACTTGCCACCACACCTGGATAATTTTTGTATCTTTAGCAGAGATGGGGTTTCATGATGTTGGCCAGGGTGGTCTCAAACTCCTGACCTCAAGTGATCCGCCCGCCTTGACCTCCCAAAGTGCTGGGATTATAGGCTTGAGCCACCCCGCCCAATCTCCCATATTTTTTTCTAAGACTCTCACAGGTTTATTTTTTATGGTTAGCTCTTTAATCTATTTAGAATGTATTTTTGCAAAGAAAAGTAAAGTAGCAAGCCTAAATGAATTATTTTCCCAAATGTATTTATATTTACATTTTGTCTGTATTTGAAATTCTATCTTTATTATTACTTTAATTACAATAGATCTTTCACTTTCTTTTAAAAATTTGGTTATTCATTTACATTTTCTCTTCCATATGAAATCGAGGTTCAGCTTGTTCGTAAAAATTTATGTTTTTGTTATTATTGGGAATTGCCTGAATTGATATAATGAGAGTGGGTAATTTCTCAATATTAACTATTTACATCTAGGAACATGGTGTATCTCTCTACTAATTAAAATATTTTATTGTCTTCAATAGTTTTATAGTTTTTCTCATACACTTTTATAAATGTTTCTATTCAGCTTATACTTGTATTCTTACTTTTCTAGGAAATCTGTCAATTTTATCTAGATGTACAAAATTGTAGTTGGTATTCTTTTATAGTGTTTAAAGTCTCCTCTATTTCTGTTGCTATATCTCCTTTGTCATTCCTAACATTTTTATTATTTTTTTCTTTACTCTGAATTCTACTTCACCAGATATTAATGTAGCTACTTCTGCTTTTTAAAATTAATGTTTAAAATTAATGTTTAAAATTAATGTATATCTTTTTCCTTCCTTTTCTTTTCAGTCTACGTATATTGTTATTTTTGAACTGATGTATTTAGGCTATTTAAATTTAAAGTAATTATTGATATGTTAGGATTAAGTCTGCCATTTTATTGTTTTCTATTTGTACCTCTGTTCTTCATTTCTCTATTTTCTTCTTCCTGCCTTCTTGTGGGTTACTTTTAAATTTTTTCAAATGTCATTTTGATTTACCTATACTGGGTTTGACTGTTATCTCCTTCCATAAGTTTTTTAATGGTTACTCTAGGCATTGTCTTATATATACAAACATGATACATATATCACTATTTACTAGTATCAGCGTTATACCAATTAAAGTTATGTATAGAATCTTATCTCCCATTAAGGTCCTTACTTTTGCCCATTTATAATATACTTGCCTTGAATATTTCTTCTACATACTTTAAGAACTACATTAAGCAATGCTTGTCAAGCATAATTTAGAAAACTGAAGTGGAAGGAGTTTGAGACCAGCCTGGCAAACATGGCGAAACCCCCTCTCTACTAAAAAAATATAAAAAAATAGCTGGGCATGGTGGTGCACTCCTGTAATCCCAGCTACTGGAGAGGCTGAGGCAGGAGAATCACTTGAACCCAGAAGGTGGAGGTTGCAGTGAGCTGAGATCGCGCCATTGCACTCCAGGCTGGGTGACAGAGAGAGACTCTGTATCAAAAGAAAGAAAAGTAAATAAAAGAAAGAAAAGAAGGAAAGAGAAAGAAAGAAAGAAAGAAAGAAAGAAAGAAAGAAAGAAAGAAAGAAAGAAAGAAAGAAAGAAAGAAAGAAAGAAAGAGAGAGAAAGAAAGAAAGAAAAAAGAGAGAAAGAAAAAAGAAAGAAAAAAAGAGAGAAAGAGAGAAAGAAAAAATAAAGAAGGAAAGAAAGAAAACTGAAGTGGAGAAAGTCTATTGTATCTAGTCATATTTTCACTCCTTCTATTTTTAGTTTTTCTTTTTGATGTTTCAAGATTCCATCTATTATTATTTCCCTTCTGTTTCAAGAACTTCCTTCAAACCATTCTTTCAGGGCAGATCTCCTGGAGACAAATTCACTTAGCTTTCCTTCATCGGAGAATGTCTTTTTTCTTTTATTCTTGAAGTACACTGGACAGGGCAAAATTCTTGGTTTAAAAATCTTTTTTTTTTCAGTACTTAAAAAATGTTGTGTCACTTCCCTCTGGTCTCCATGGTTTCTGATGAGAATTTTGCTGTCATTCTGTTTGTTGCTTATAGACATGGTATTGTTTCTTTTTGGCCACTTTCAAGATATTTCTTCTTTAATGTTCAAGAACTTTATTATTATGTGTTTTGACATGGATTTCTTCAGGTTTATCATGTTTGAGATTTTCTCATTTTTTTTTTAAATTTGTAGGTTTATGTCTTTTACCAATTTTTCAGTCATTATTAGTTGGAATGCTTTTTGGTTTTCTCCCATACTTTTTCTCCTCTTTCTGAAACTTTTATAACATGAATGTTAGATCTTTTTAACATGAATGTTAAAAATGTTAAATCTTTTGTTATTAGTCCTACAGGTCTTTGAGGCTCTGTTCATATTTTTTCTTTTTCTTTTTCTTTTTTTTTCTTTTTTTTTTTACTGTATTGTTCAGAATGGGTCATTTCTATAGTTCTGTCTTCAAGTTCACTCTGTTGTCTCCATTCTGCTACTGGGCCTATCTAGTGAGCTGTCCATCTCAGTTATTATATTTTTTCAGTCCTAAAACTTCCATTCAGTTCTTTATATCTTCAGTTTGTTTGCTAAGATGTGCATTCTACTTTGTCTTTAGTTTCAAGTGTGATTGTAATTGTGTGTTTAAGTGTTTTTATGATAACTGCCTTAAAATCTTTGCATGATAACTCCAACATTTGTTGATATCTGTTGATCACTGACACCACACTGGCTGAAGGGGGAGGAGCTCCTCTACTTTTGGGCAAGGATGAAAGTTTCAGCTCCCCACTAGCCCTTCTCTGATACTACTCCTAAGAGGGAGAGGGATGCCTCTTCAGAGCTGTGCAAGCGTGGAAGAGTCCCCACTCAGTCACTGCTCACAGGGGCATAAGTGGGGCCAAGTAAAATAGGGTCTAAAAGTTTTCTGTCTCTCTAGGTTGCTCCTTTCCTGTTCCTTCAGCTAGACAAAGCAGATTTTTCTTGGGTCTTTTAAAAAATCTGTTTTTCCATTTTTTGTTTTTTTTTTCCTTTTTGCATTTCTGAGATGTCAGTTTCTCTAGCTTCCAGTCCAGGACATATAAGGCCCAGGATATTTACTGCTCTGCTATTCTTCAGGTCCTAAAGTCCCTAGCTGATCTGCCTTCTTTCCAACTTTCAGAGTTTTCTTATGTTTGTTTTATATAAAATGTCAAGGATTTTTAGCTGCACTTAGCAGGAGGAATAGGGAGAAGTGAGTCTATGCCATCTTGTCTCAAAACCAAAAGTCATTTTATAAAAGTAAAAGTATGTAAGGATATTCTAAATATGACTTTGACCAAATCTCACAGATTATAAGTAGTGGTATCATTTTTCATTTCTAAGAAGCATATAATTTCAAATTTGACTTTCTCTTTAATCTAATAATTATTTGGGAAAAATTTAATTCCTTTATAGTTAGATTCTTTTTTAACTATTCTGTGTTAATTAGTTTTATGTCACATATCTGGCAATATCGTTTGTATGATTTCTACTTTTTAAACATAAACATTCTTTGTGTGTTCTGCCTTTTTGGATACATGGTTATATATACACCCATAAACACAAAAACCAAGTTTGTTACTCCTCTATGTCTTTAATTATTTTGTATAATTGATCTGTGACATTCTGATAGAAGTATGTTGTTGTTTCCCATCATGAATATATAATAGTTTTGTCATATTGTCCCTAAATTTTCCTAAATACTTGCTTTATACATTTAATTCACATTACTCAGTACATAAAAGTTTATACATGTTATATCATGTTGGTATACTATTTATCAATATAAAATATCCTACTTATCCCATTTACTGATTTTTGCCTTGAATTTTATTTGCTATTTTTCATATCAATACTGCTACCACTGCTTTCTTGTCAGCATTTACATGATATATCTTTACATATTCCTTTCTTCCATCTTTCTGTATGATTTTATTTTAGAGATATCTATTGTAAATAGCATCCACCTGTATGCCATTTATGTATTATTTTTGCTTTTTTATGTATTACAGGAATCTTTGTCTTTAACATGAGAATTTAACCAATCCACATTTCAATGTGATCACTAATGTTTGTTCTCTTTTCACCAGCACAAAATTTTCACTGGCAAAAACACACTGCTGTTGGTAATGTGGGCTTCAGGGACTGAAATATCTGGTTTGAGGCCTGGCTCTATCACTTACTAGCTTTGTGACTTTGGATAATGAGTACCTACCTGAATAAGAGTGTTATAGAGATTTCAAAATAATTTATTGAAAGCACTTAGCTCAGTGCCTGGCACAGAGAAAGTATTCAGTAAATATTACAGTTATTATTGCTATTGTTACTGTTGTTTTTGTTATGTGACCACATATCAAGTACAAAAAATGCTTGATTTAGGCCTAGATCTTTAGTTTTATTCTGCTTCCCAAGCTGTGGCTATGTATCTCATCCCAACTCTCAGGTATTTCAATTCTGAAATCTCTTTGTCACTACAAGCTTATGTCCCTTTGTAACTGGCTTCTTCGTATAAAATGTCCCTGATTCTATCAATGCAGCAACATTTACCTAGTGCTATGATCTGAATGTACCCCTAAATTCATTTGTTGAAACTTAATCACCAATGTGATAGCATTAAGAAGTAGGCCCTCTAGGGTGATTAAGTCATGAGTGTGGAGGCATCATGGATGGGATCAGGGCCCTTATAAAAGGGCTTAAGAGAGTGGGTTTACTTCTTTTCTGTCCCTTCTACAATGTAAAAACACATGTGTGTCTGCTGCAGAGGATGAAGCAGTAAGGCACCATCTTAGAAGGAGAGATTTCAGGTCCTTCCCAGACACCAAACCTGCCAGCACCTTGATCTTGGACCTCCTAGCTTCCAGAATAGTACAAAATAAAATTCTATTGTTTATAAATTACCCAGTTTTTGGTATTTTGTTATAGCTATCTTAATTCATCCCTTGTATCTAGTTAGCCAATACCTGACTTGGGTGTTGCTTAAAATGATTCATATCTTTCTTTTCCATTCTACTTTTATTACCTCCAATCCAGTGTACCTTCTCTTCACCTCATATGTGGAGACATCAGTCTCTCCTCACTACAATGTCTACTGTCATCAATAGTCCCCAAACATCTTTTTATCATATCACTCCTTGCTCAAAACCTTTTGATAGTTTCAGACTTCTGAGAAAAATCTATATTAAATATCTTTGCTTATTTTCAAGGTCTTCATTATCGAACCCTACCTTACTTTTCCCATTTTGCTTATAATTATACTCCAACACACAAACTCCACTCTATTCAGGTGGGTCACTTCATTCTCCTCTCACAGGTCAAGTTCATTCTTGCCTCTAGGCCTCACTCATGGTATTTTCCTCCTCACTTACAGTACCTTTCCTTCTTCCCTCCTGTCATCTGAATACTATCCATTCCAAAAAACCTAGTTAAGTCCTACCTCAGTTGAGAAATTTTCTTTGTCAACTGGATCGCCTTCTCTGTAAAATACCGATCTAATGGTTTAGTAATTCTTTATATATTGTCTTAAAATTGTTTCTATCATTCTTGCATATTAGCTTTTTGTCTCCAATTAGACCTTATACTTTCTGAAGACAATTCTGCAAATATAGTAGTTTTTAAATGGGTACTTGTGTTAATTGTCTTAAGTAATGAAGAAAGACAAAGAGAAGAAAGACTACCCTACTTCCTCAAATCCTGTGATGTTGAAGCACTTTTGAGATGTGACCAAAATCCCTAACAGTCTGGATTTTGAATGATTTACAATAAGGAATTTTTCTTTAATGAAAAGGAATTCTATGTACTTTGGCAGTACAAACAGGCCTTTGGAAGCAACAGGAGAAACACAGAAAGGAAGCAGTCGCTTCAGTATTGGCTCTAGTCCTCCAGGAACTGAGAGAATAATAAAACCTTTCACCCAGTTTCAAGTAAGCAATGTCAGGAAATCCATTTAAAAAAAAAAAGAGGAAACATAAACCAAAAGCCTTTTGGCTTTTTCCCCTACTAGATTTTACAGCTTCAGTTAGACAGGCTTTGGAAGAAGCAGCCTGGAAAATTATCTATAAAATCTTGATGTACCACTGGAGTAAGAAATATGCAGATACAGTATTATTGTCTTTAAAAATAATTGTATGAATAAAGTTTCTGAAAATTGACCTAGAAACTAATTAGCTAAAGTAACCACCAACCAAGTTTTAGGTTATCCTCTGCTACATTTTTTGAATTATAGCTCTCAAACTATGTGAAAACTATTCAATTATAGCTCTGAAATTATTGTGTGTTGATTTATGTATTACATATAGTCTGTCTTCACCTTCTAAAGCATAAGCTCCACGAGAACAGAAATCTCATCTGCCTTATTCACTCCATGTGTCCCCAGTGCTTAGAAAAGTGCTTGGCATAAAATAGGAGCCAATAAATACCGCTGAAAGAATAAATTATAAGAAGTAATTCTCTAGAAACACCAAGATGTTGAAGGGCTAAATCTATGACTTATTTCCAAAATACATTCATTCCTTGCCTCATGCAGCCCTTACCAAGCATGCTGTGTGAGACGGGGAAGGTGATGGTGGGCTGGCCTGTCATCCGCCAGCGGCTACAGAGGTAGGAGAGGTCTGTTCTAAGCATTTCCACTATCATCTTGTTGTCCAGAGCCAGGTAGAACTGTTGCTGGTCTATAAACTGAGACAAATAAAAATAATAGCTCAGAATAATTTACTCTCACAATTATCAAGTAATATTTTAAGCTACTCACATATTCAGAAGAGTATCCAAGGTGTCACAGGGCAATGATATCCCCAAATTTAATGTCTAATACATTCCAAGGTATCTGGTGGTTAACTGGCACATATAATGATTTCCGACATTTTTACGGTATGCTACAGTTTACAAAGTATTTTCAAGTATATAATTTTATTTAATCCTATAACCCCCCAGTGAGGGTTTTTCTTCTTTTAACAGATGAAAAATTAGGCTAAGAGATGATATGTAGATTAGCAAAATCATATGGCTAGCAAATGGCAAACTCAGAAACAGAATCTATGGTCCATTACTCTTTTGTCTATTCCTACCTCAGCTGCACTATTTCAAATGTAAGATGACAAATGGGGAGTTTAAGCTTTCTTTCCAGAAAATAGTTTCTCCTCCCCATAAACACAGATAATCAGGTTTGTTATTATCATGTAGCTAATAAACATCAGGCTAACAACGTGTTTAGTAACAGCTAAGAGGACTGACATTTTTGTTTAGAAGAGGACACTGAAGATTTCTATGAATGTAAAAAGGGCCCTTCCTCCAAACAAAGAAAAGATAATTCAGTAGCTGAATAAAAAAGGTTGTATTTTGTTTATAAAGGACACATACAGTTTTATTTTTAACTTTTAAAAGTAAGGATTACTTTTGTAAGTACTCTAGCATTTGTAACATCCTTAGTTTCTGCAATACCCACGGGTACTTTTGGCAGTTACAATCACTTAGCGAAACTCTGTGCTGGAAGCTCAATTCAGTTCAACTCTATAAATATTCACTGAGTAAGTTACGTGCAAGGCCTGGTGGAACTCTTTGACACTTATCCCAACTCCAGTAAATGCTTTACTTCTCCAATGTTTTTCTTTTATTTCCATTCATCTCAATGCACATTCAAGCTATTTCACCCACCTGTGGAGTGAAAGTAAAGATAGTTTTCCGAATGTCATAGAGTTTTGAAGTTCCAAGCACTCCCATGTGTCTGTAGGGTCGTCCACTGAGTTTCATTCTATTGTTGCATCCTGATACAGAATTGAGAAATGGTAAAGATATTTCTAGAGCACAAATCAAATCAGCAAACATTTTTACATATATATATACATACACACACATATACATATACATACACAATGCATGTATATACATATAGACATACACACATCCACTATATTTGCTTGAATTTAAGTTGTCTTCTTTTTACAGTTTAGCATTCTGAAATTGGAATCCATCCTATAATTGATGTCTATGTTAAACGTAGCTGAATTTCTTTTCGTCTTCCAAAAGGGAGTTATAAAATCAATACCTCTTATGATGAGAAAATAGTTTATTCACACACATATTTTTCTTTTATATCATAGGATAACAGTTTATATTGTTCTAAAACTTTTTCCCCCAAAACACATACTAAATATGCTTTCATGTCAGTACTGACAGGACTATTACTTTTTTATTTTTTGACTAGAACACATTTTTCTTGGGAATTTAATTTTTTTCATTTGCTTTACCTAAGTGTTATACTTATCAAGTATGTCAGTTTTAGTGTTGCTGCACCAGAGAATTGTCAAAGCCTTGGTCATATTCCAGGGTTCACTCTGTAAAGCACACATTTTACCTGAGATTGATGTCACAACCAGGTTTTTCCACTATTCCTTCCTTTTTGTTTCTATTTAATACTGTAAAATATATACAACATAAAATTTACCATTTACTATTTTAACAACCTTAAGTTCAGTGGCATTAAGGACATTTACATCATTGTGCAAACATCACCACCAACTATCTCCAGAACTCTTTCATCTTCCCAAACTGAAACTCTATTCATTGAACAGTAACTTTTCATGTCCCCTGCTTCCCAGCCTCTGGCAACCACCGTTCTACTTTGTATCTCTATGAATTTGGTATCTCATATAAATGGAATAATACAATATTTTTCCTTTTGTAACTAGCTTATTTCATTTAGCATAGTCTTCGAGGTTCATCTATGTGTAGCATATGTCAGAATTTCCTTCCTTTTAAAGGCTTAATAATATTCCATTTTGGGTATACATTTTGTGTATACATTGCATAGTGTTTATCCATTCATTGATGGACATTTAGGTTGTTTCCACTTTTTGGCTATTGTGGGCAATGCTGCACATTGATGTAGAAAATGTCTGTTCAAGTGAGATCACTTGGACACAGGAAAGGGATCATCACACACCGGGTCCTATCTTAGGGTGGGGGTGGGATAGCATTAAGAGATATACCTAATGTAAATGACGAGTTAATGGGTGCAGCACACCAACATGGCACATGTATACATATGTAACAAACCTGCACGTTGTGCACATGTACCCTAGAACCTAAAGTATAATAAAAAAAAAAAAAAGAAAAAGAAAACGTCTGTTCAAGTTCCTATTTTCACTTCTTTTGGATATATACTCAGAAGTGTAATTGCTGGATCATATAGTAATACTATGTTTAATTTGTTTGAGGGACAGCCATACTGTTTTCCATTGGGGCTGACCCATTTTGCATTCCCATCCACAGTACACAAGAGTCTTCATGTCTCCACATCCTCATCTTGGCTATTGAGGGTCCCTTGAGATTCCATATAAATTTTAGAATAAATTTTTCTATTTTTCAAAAATCGTCATTTGGGCTCTTGATAGGGCTTGCATAGAATCTGTTGATAGCTTTGGGTTGTACTGGCATCTTAACAATATTATGTCTTCTAACCCACAAAGACAGCATGTCTTTCCATTTATTTGTATCTTCTCTATTTCTTTTAGCAATGTTTTTCCATTTTCAGTGTACAAGTCTTTCACCTCCTTGGTTAAGCCTATTCTGAAGTATTTTATTCTTTTTGATGCTATTATAAATAGAACTGTTTTCTTAAATTCCTTGTCAAATCATTCATTTTTAGTGTATAAAAATGCAACTGACTTTTGTGTGCTGATTCTGTATCCTACAAGTTTGCTGAATTTGTTTATTAGTTCTCACAGGTTTTTTTGTTTTGTTTTGTTTTGTTTTAATAAAACCATGTCATCTGTGAATGGAGATCATTTTAATTTTTCTTTGTGAATTTGGATGTCTTGTATTTCTTTTTCTTGTCTAACTGCTCTGGCTAGAACTTCCAGTGCTGGCCGACTGTGATGGTGTGTACCTGTTGTCCCAGAGACTAAGGTGGGAGGATCCCCTGAGCACAAGAGTTTGTGACCAGCCTGGGCAATACAGTCAGACCTTGTCTCAAAAAAAAAAAAAAAAAAAAAATGCTATGTTGAATAGAAGTCTGTGTGTCTGTTTTGATTATTTTTTCTTTTGTCTTTCATTAATTTTATTAATTTACCAATTAATAACAAGTCATGGTTTTCTAACTCATGTCTTGTTATATTTTTTCAATGCTGAATACAGTGTATAAAGAATTGTAGAGGCTCTGGATGATATTATTTCCCTCCAGAGAAGATTCAGTTTATTTTAGCAGGCAGATACAGTATAAGTAAATCTTCTTAGCCCAATCAGGAATTGAGAAGACTGTTTTAGGATTTGTGTTTGAGGCTTTCTAAGAACTTGTCTATTTATGGCTTTTCCTTACTCCTAAGGTATAGTCCACTCTTTAGGGGTTTCTATTGAAAGCACAAGGTGTTTATCACAATCCCTTCCATATAGGAAGGTCCTGAAATGCAATTTTTGTCTCCGTAAAACAGTGAGACTTTCTGCTTAGTTTCTTGGCCCCTTACTTCACACAAGCAAAACTTAAGAATCAGCAAACGCCTCAAAGGTAAGCTGCACAGAGAATAGCGAGTTTATTCTTTGAGTGTCTCTTCTGTCCAAGGTTTTAGTTTCTCAAGTTCTGGCTGTTGTAATTACTCTCTGAAGCCTTCACTCACCTTCATTTTTAAAATCTAGCCATTCCAGTTATTCTTAGTATGACAGCCCAATACAAGCTATTTCATCACAGCTGGAAGCTGAAAGTCTACCTTTTCTTTTTAGCTATGATACAATATACATAATTCTACCATTCTTGTTTATACACATTACAGTGCTTCTAATTGTTGTTTTGCCACCACAAATTATAACGTAGTGAACATCCTTGAATATATATCCTTGTGTACTTGTACGAGTGTTATACAGGATAGATTCTAGGCTGGTTGCAGTGGCTCACGCCTGTAATCCCAGCACTTTGGGAGGGAGGCCAAGGTGGGCGGATCACGAGGTCAGGAGTTCGAGACCAGCCTGGCCAACATGGTAAAACCCCGTCTCTACTAAAAATACAAAAGTTAGCCAGGCATGGTGGCGGGCACCTGTAATCCCAGCTACTTGGAAGGCTGAGGCAGGAAAATCACTTTTGGGAGGCGGATGTTGCAGTGAGCCGAGATCACTCCAGTGCACTCCAGCCTGGGCAACAAGAGTGAGGCTCCATCTCAGGGGGAGAAAAAGAAAAAGAAAAGGGTAGATTTCTAGAACTAAGGTTGTTGGTCAAAGACATGTGCATTACATTTTTTTATAGGTAATGCCTACCTGCCTCTAATTTACACTACCAGGATGCTGAGAGTGTCCACATCTCCATATATTCATCAGCACTGGATATTGGCACTCAACTTTTGTAAAATTGATGGGCAAAAAATTATATAGCACTATTCTTTTATCTTACGTTTTCACAATCATTGGTGAGGTTGAAACTATGATAACTTAAAAAATATAGTACTAGGAAAGAAGAAACAGTGATCAGCAGCACCAAAAAATAAGATTAAAAGTATCCACACACATGTGAGTTAGCATATGCATGTACAGTAAATGATAAAGATGGAATTTCAAAACAACGTATATATGAACTATTCAATCAATAGTGCTGGAACAATTGGTTATTTGGCAAAAAGTCAGGTTTTTACCTCATAGGACAAACTAAAATTAATATTGTAGCCTAAGACTTAAATGTAAAATTGTAACCATAAATAACAAAGAAAATGCAGTGAAAATGTATTTGACCTAGGGATGGGTCTATCTTTCTAAGTTTAACAGCAAGGAAAGAATCCAAAAAAAGAGAAAATTTTACTATATAAAATATAAAACTTCTATACATGAAAAGCAGCACAAAATTAAAGGGCAAATAATAAAATAGCAAAATATTGCAATAACATGTGGAAGGTGGAAGAGAAAGTGTCAGTATCCCTAATATATTTAAAAATACCTCAGGAAAATCAGTAAGAAATCAACAAGTATCCAGTAGAAAAATGGCAAAAGAATCTAAGTAGACGATTTGCAAAATTAACAGAAAAAGGCTATTTATGAAAATAACTTTTGAAGAAATTACATTAATGCAGCTATCAAATTGGATTGTAGGTGGCTACTTACCAAAATGTAACAGAGTTTATCATCTACTGTTATGTTTCAAGAAAAACAGAATGCAAAATCCATTCTTAATGACATCATTTTTCTAAAAACATGTTTGTACTTATTTTATTTAAAATGATTGGAAACAAATATGCCAAAATAAAAGGTGGCTTCCTCTGAGTGGTGGAATTACAGGTGATTGTGATCTTTTTCCTTTGTGCTTGTCTCTGTTTTCCAGTTCCCTGCAGTCAATGCGTACATACCAATTTGTAATCAGATAACTTATAACCTACGAAATTTGGAAAGAACCAGAATAGCATACCTATTCAGATAGAACTAGGAGACAAAGTCATAATTCTTGAAGGACTGAAAAATATATCTGATAAAATGGATGTATCTAATATTTAAAGATTTGCACAAAGGCAAGAAATAATTATCTAAAAGAAAGTAACAGACTAGGAAATATATATAAATCTCACTGATAAAAGCTTACCATAAAATACAAATAATTGATAAATATATACAGAAATGTGCAGACCCTATTAGATAAGCAAGCAATTGTAGACACATAGTTTCAAAAAAAAAGAGGTAAAGCAAAAATAGAAAAATGTGGAGGTCACTGGGAATTAAAGATAGAAAATTAAAATAATTTATACATATTAAAACCTACTTATCTAACAAAAATAAATAAAACTCCAATGTTAGTGGGATAATAAAAAAGAAAGGCATATTTTATATCTTAGTTATGTCACTATAAATTAGTTCGTCTTTGTAAATAATAATCTGGCAACATGTAACAAGAGCTAAAAACCTGTTCACAAACCTTATCCAGAATCCCTTTACTGAGAATATACAATTAAGAAAACAGTGGTCTATACAAAGGCATTTATAGAAGGGTAAAAATTCTCGAAACAATTCAGCTAATAATAAGGGAATAATTACTTTAATTTGATGAAATACTATATAGCTATTTCGATATGTGGAAATGCATCATGAGAGAATAAGTGAAAACAAACAGAACACAAGTGAATATAGGCATGTTAAAGATAACTATTAAAATGTATCTATATGCACTAAGAGATTAGAAAAGAATTAGCATTATAAAAAGATTTGAACTTAATATTTAAATTCTTACTTTTACAAAGTTGATTAATCTCATAATTTAAAAAAATAAAAAAGATGTTTTAGAACTGACTATGAAATACTGAGGATTTGAGGTGAGAGAACTCCGTTTAGCTAACATATATAAACAAATACACCCAGTAAAGAAATATTCCTTTTCCTTCATGGGAATTATGGTTGTCATTTGATGTATCCTTAGGGCAATTTAGTTATTGTGAAACTGTTGCAATAATAGAATTTTGAATAGTCACTCATCTGACTGATAAGTCATTAAATGTTGCCTCATCTATCACGCTTTTCCTGACTTCCCTTCCACGCTTTGCCTGATTTCCCCAGGCAAATCTATCCCCTTTCTTCTGTATTTCATATGTAACACCATGGTCATAGCATTTATAAGATTGTACTGTGATTATTTAGCTGCATGGCTATGTCTTCCATAGCATCTAGCCCAGTGCCTGGTACATAATAAGTGAGCAATAAATGCTTATGAATGAATGAAGCAAATGAAAGAACATATCAGGAAGATAAATGTCCACTTGTCACTTGAGTCCCTGGAATGTTTGATCATTCATTTAGTTTTTATTTCCTTTGGCTAGAAAACAAGAACTTAGTGAGAGGCCCAAGATGGAGTCTAGGTTTTGAAAAAGTAAATAGTCAGGAGATTGCTTCTGTTTGTTGGAGAGACCTGATGTGAGGCAGGCAGATTCCAGAAATGATGGCCCAGAGCTTAGAAGTTACTTGTTTCCCAGTAAGATATGCCAATTTAGAATAATAGATGCAATGAAGCAATGGGTAAAATTAACCTATTAACTTTTGAGTGAGAGCCAGAGAATCAGGTCAAAGTCACCAACAGGACTTGCATAAACCCAGAATTGTAGAGACTTCTAAGAGTTACAAAGAAGGTGACTGCAAGATCAACTAGTACTCAGGTGGGTAAGATATTGGCTAAATAGGGAAATACCTTCCTTACCTCAAGGGATTTAGTGCTAGTGGACTAGTATCTAGAGACTAGAAGTGAATCATAGGTCTGGGGCTACAGGGAATGGCCAAAAAATAAAAACAGGAAGCAGGCTCTGGGAAGGGGTGAGGTATGCATCCCACCTAGCAAAGCATCCACCCAAATCAGCCTCAGAAGTTTCAGAACCTTGACTTGGTATTTACCTCAGTTAGGGTTGAGTAAATAGAGGGAACCAGGAGTATTTTATAATATTCAAGCTAATTTGTGGCTAGATTTTAGAAATTTATTAGGATCTGAGACGTATTCAACAAATTTGTTAATTTCTATGTGTATCTATTTTAGTTTTTCATTATCTTTTTAAAGCAAAGTTTCTTTAGAAAATTCTAACCATGTTATATTTGAATTTTTAGGAAAGGGACATTCCTACATCATAGTTAGGATGGAAGAAAGAAATCCATATACTCCTAAAGCCAGATGCAATGTTAATAGCTCTGGAATGCAAGGAGTTCAAGCCTTGTTGGCATTAAATATATGTTCCTAGAGACAGACAAAAGTCAGCTCTAACTCTTGGTCCTTTCCTCCTTGGTTGACTCCCTCTCAATTTAGACAAAGAAATTAAGTGACTGGAATTAAGTGCCAGTGAAAAGGGAAGGAGGCTGGTTTTCAGCTGGGAATACTTGCCTTACTTGCCTTAACTCTAATTACAAACATACCATTCTTGGGTGATGATAAAAAAGTACACACACACAGACACACACACACATGCACATATACAAACTAACTTCTGGGTTTGTAAGAGGCAATCCACTATCTAAGAGCCAATCTTTTACAAATCTACTCCCTTGTAGTTTAAGATTGTATTACTTTTCTATTGGTTCTGTAACAAATTACCACAAACTTGGTGGCTTAAACAACACAAATTTATACTTCTACAGTTCTTGGCATCATGAGTCCAAAATGAGTATTATGGGACTAAAATCAAAATCAAAGTGTCAGCAGGGTTGATTCCTTCTGGAGGCTCCAGGGAAGAATCCATTCCTTGCCTCTTCCAGCTTCTAGATGATGTGGGAATTCCTTGGCTCACAGCCTTATCACTTTAATCTCTTGCTTCTGTTGTCACATCTCCTACTTTTATAGTCTGGTCTTCCTCTGACTCCCTTTTATAAGGACACTTGTGATTACATTTAGGGACCACCTGGGTAATCCAGGATAAACTCCCTATCTCAAATAAGTCCGTTTTGCCATATAAGGTAAGGCTCATAGGTTCCAGGAATTAGGACTTGGATATCTTTGGGGAGTCATTATTCAGTCTTCCACAAGAGTAGTTTAGAATTTCTTTTAGATAACAATATAGTAATTTGTTTAATGCAAAAGTCTATCACTAAGTTTAATATGTGAATTAATTAAAAAATAAGTACTAATTAAAAATAAGTACTAATTAAAAGTATTATATTAAGGAATCTTTTATATTATGAACTAGTTCATTAAATGACAAACTATGAAAGACCTAAAAACAAGTTCCTTGGCTATCATTCCATATAAAATAAGCAAGTATTTGAAAAAGAGGTACAGGTTCCAAGAAAGGAGAGAACATGTTATTTAAGCACACACTTGGAATAGAGACACAATATTGGCTGATAATAGTCATGCCTTATGTACCCAAAGGGTTCAAAAAACACACCTAAAATTATCAGGCCTGCTCAGAATAGAGAAGGTAAGAAACTAGGATTCTAGAGACTCTAAATTCCTTCTCAGCTCCAGCTTAATAAAGCAACACACAATCATGAAGAATTAAAAAGGATGGAAGCCAGCCTGTATTGAATAATGCT
This sequence comes from Theropithecus gelada, assembly GCF_003255815.1. Classification (NCBI taxonomy): domain Eukaryota; kingdom Metazoa; phylum Chordata; class Mammalia; order Primates; family Cercopithecidae; genus Theropithecus; species Theropithecus gelada. The sequence goes on along the minus strand of NC_037689.1, from coordinate 81,405,466 downwards.
TTGATTCTGGCAGCCTGGCCAATCTCCTTACCTAGGCTGGAATAAATGTGGCTGAGAATACGAGCTGGTTGTACTCTGATGGGGTATACCTCAGCAATGGTCTCCACGTCAATTCCCTTGTCCTTCAAAATGGCCTTGATTTCTTCTGTTTCAGCTAGAATGGAGACTATAGGAGACAAAGAAGATGAGGTCACCAGAAAATTTTATTTCAATAGCAACTTAAAAATCTCTCAAGTTATATAATTTCTTTTGAAGAGAAAAAAAAGGAAATGGGAGGAAATGAACAGTTATTGAGGGACTTTGATAAAATAAGTGTCATGTTAAATACTTAATATTATCTAAAACGAAAAGGAAAAGATCTCAAGACTAGAGCATTAATTTTTGCTTTTTAGCTAAATATGTATGTGCTCCTAGAGAATACCACACTCTCTTTATATCTAAGATTCCATGTTTAAATGGGGGAAAATCCATCATGAGGTTTGGTAGAGCTTTGGTAAAAACTGACTCCCCGAGTTCTTTCATATCAGTAAACCTAAGGTCAGAGCCAGGTATGTGGGGGTAATAAAGAACATCCTAATGACAGGAGTTGCCTATAGCTAGAGAATGATAGAAGGCATGGTGAATTGGGGATAACAATTTGAGCCATCAACATATAGAATTGTATGTTTTTTAGGCGGCAGGTAGGGGGTGCTGGGGAGAGATGGGGATGATACTTCTCTAGATTCAGAGCCTACCAAGCCTGGACAACTCCCTTTTCTTCCTCTTATACTCCTGTCACTGAAGTAGGAAGCCCAGCTACAAGAGAAGTAGGAAGTAGGAAGCCCAGCTACAAGGCTAGGCCAGCTTCCTGATTCTTCTTTTCACTTTCCCTCTATGAAACAGATACCCGGCTGGGGGCCAGTAATCCAACTGAGGCTTTAGCTGTCTTGACACTAAGCACCAGTGGCAAATGTGCCCTCTACTGCTCCTCTAGTGCTGGGAGATGTGATGGATTGTTCACAGGAAAAAGAATGCACTGCTTGGTTCATTCTAGCTTACCATTATTTTCTACATTGAGTTTTTGAAGTAAAGTCTTAGTTAACAAAGTGCTACTTTGCCTTCCTTTGCCATTATCCTTTATATATTTTTCTATCTTGGAAACCTCATGCTAATGGGCTGCTGTTGTCTGGGCCAGGATAGCAGGATATGTCGATCACAGAGTCCCCTGGACATAATACCATCTTGATTACTTGTAACTGAAAAAATGAAAATAAAAGAGATTCTTCAGGGAAAAATGTGCAGAGGAAGAACGATAAGGGGCTAAGGACAGTTCAGGAAAAAGCATATGGCAATCCATTCATTCATTAGTAAACATTTATTAAGTACCTCAATGGATGAGGTACTATGCTAGTCACTAGGGATATAGAAATGGATAAATTAGTCTTTCCCTCAAGGAGCTCCCAGTGTAACAGAAGTGGCATACACATGGATTGTAAAATGACCTGCTAGGTAAATAGAGATAAGTGCACAAAACTTTATGAGATCATCCAGGAGTGACAGCTAGGTAGTGTGGGGTTGGGAGGTGGGGTATCAGGAAAAGCTTCCGAAAAGAGTTGATGCCTACAATGAGTTTGAAAGAATGAATAAGTTAGCTAGGAGAAACAAGGGATTAGGAAGGGTATAGCCATTCTAGGAAGAGAGTCCAGAATGAACTTATCAAGCACAGAGTTGAAAAGAAGCATGGCTGCATATAGGGAGGTGGGAAGAACCATATACACTTCAATATTGCTATAGCATAGTATACCTTGCATAGTGGCAAAAGAAATGGATCTGCAAAGATAGACAGGGGTTAGAGCATCATGAAGGGCATGTACATCACTTGAAGGATTTTGTATTTCATCTTTGGGCCATGCTTTCCAAACTTTCTACTGAGCCTCAGGATTCTTCAGGGGAATTGGTTGTAAAGAGTACAGGGGACTGAAGGACAGTCAAGTGAACAATACTCTGGGGCCCCAGGAGTGCCTTCAACCCAAGCAACTAATTTTTTTGTTTTATAAAATATTTAGAAAATTCGTATTTATTGCCTCTTATGTGCTAGGCACTGCCATATGTTAAGGACATGATCCCTACATGGAAAAAATGAGATGGCTATAGAGTCCTGCTAGAGGCCTGAATAGAAGTTAACCTGCAACAGGATATGGTAAAAATACGGAAGAAATTGTTCCAGACAGAAGAAATAGCATGGGCAAAGGCTCAAGGGAACAGAAAACAAGGCAGAGCTAGGAATTATAAAAAGCCCTTTATAACAGGAACATGTAGTATAAAGGGGCGACGATGAAAAATGAAGCTGGAGATGGGGTCAGGGGCTAGATCTAAAGGGCCTTATAAGTCATATTAAGGAGACTGCCAATGGGAAGCCCTTCTTGAGGTATAATCAGAGGAATACCATATTAATACCTGTACCTTAAAAATAGTACATTCAGATTGATAGAGAAGAAACTGACAGACTGTAGTGAAGATAGACAGACCAGCTAAAAAGCTACTATAGGGCCGGGCACTGTGGCTCACGCCTGTAATCTCAGCACTTTGGGAGGTCGAAGTGGGTGGATCACCTGAGGTCAGAAGTTCGAGACCAGCCTGGCCAACATGGTGAAACCCCGTTTCCACCAAAAATAAAAAAACTAGCCAGGTGTGGAGGTGCGTGCCTGTAATCCCAGCTGCTCCAGAGGCTGAGGCAGGAGAATCACTTGAACCCGGGAGGCAGAGGTTGCAGTGAGCCAAGATCGTGCCACTGCACTCCAGCCTAGCTGACAGAGTTAGACTCCATCTCAAAAAAAAAAAAAAAGTTACTACAGTAATGTAAGGAAGAGATGGTGATTACCTCCATTAGGATCAAGATATTGGTACTGGAGAAAACTGGATTGATCTCAGAATTATTTAGGAAATAAAGCAGCCAGAACTTGTTAACTGTTGAATGTAGGAGATGAGAGAGAGGAAGATATCAAGTATTCCCTAGGTATTTATTTCTATAACTGGGAGGATGGTATGTCATTTAATGACACAGGCATATAGGAGGAAAAGCAGGTATGGGTGATGTAGTACTAGGAGGGTGTAGCTGAATAATTTTAGACATGTTGAATAAATTTACAGTGCAAGTGAGACACCCAAGTGAGGCTATCTTAAAGGAAGCTGATACAGATTCAGAACTCATTAGCATAGAAAGAGATGAGATGGGTCAAGGAGAATATATAGAGAAGAGGAGAAGCGGACTTAGAATATAACCTTGGAAAATGCCAACATAAAAGACATGGGCAAATGAAGAAAAGCCTGGGGTGAAGTGGAGGAGTTCTTACATCATGACTTATATTTTCTGTATGGTATAGGAGGTGAGATCATCTTCTGGGAGTGAGGGAAGAAGTAAGAAAGTGGAAAGAGGGAAAAGGGAAAAGGTTGGAATAGGAGGAGGCTGAGGAACAGAAATAAATATTTAGAGAAGCAAGAGCAGTGGGCTAAGGACAGAATTCTCAGAAATACCAATAGTTAGGGGGCAAAGAAGAAGAGGAAGACCAGAATGAGACAGAAATGTGCTTAATCTAGGTTGAAGGAGATTCAAGAGAGTATGGCATCGTAGAAGACATGGGATACAGATTAAATACTCCAGTAAGATGCAGATTAAAAAGTACCTACCAAATTTGGCAATACAAAGGTCACTGGTAATTTAAGCAAGATTGTTTTCATAGTAGTAAGCCAGACTATAAAATACTGCAGAATAAAGGGAATATAAAAAAGTAGAAGTTTGGATGAGAAAGAAAGAAGCTATATAGTGTAACTAGAGGGAGATGAACATGTCAGTAGACTAAACAAAATAGAACCAACAGAACGGGAGAGTTTGGGGATTCCAGGAAAGAGCAAGTTTCTAGAGAAGGCCGGGGAAGAAGATAATGATCAAACATCAGAAGGAAGACTTGTCCTTGAATAGGAGAAGAAACCCTTTTTCTGAGATTGCAGAAAATGAGGCAAGGATAGGTAAGACTGTAGGGGTGGGGAGGGCTGAGACACTGACAAAGATCAGAATATTATCAGGCATGAAGCAGCAGGCCAAGAATTAGGCTGAAAAAAGAGGTGGGGATTGAAAACAGAGAAGGTGTGGAATAGTGGTTGAGAAGTATGAAAATGCTGACTTATTAATAACAACAAGGATGAACAGGCGGCACTGTAAACCTAGCTGAGCTGGAGACCATGATTTCCAGTGCCACCACTCTGCTCATTTGTATTTTTTTTTTTCCCAATAGCTTTTTAGCAGGCCAGGTATAGGACCAGAAAATGCAGACTGTAACACTGACCTAGGGCTGTGATTTTTCTAGTGGGTGTAATAGAAGAATGGGGCATTGGTGACTGGGAGATTTAGATGAACAACATGAGGTAGAAAAGGGTAAACTAGGGGAAAATAGAAACAAGGGTAATGGGAAGAAAAAGAAAGTTGAAATAAAGTTTTGACTATGATCACAGAGTAGAATATTGGAATTTCAGATATCTGAAGTGAAAGAGCCCTAAAGTTTGGTCCTTTGAGTGGACGGCTAAAAATATAGGTAGAAGGAAAGGTCACTAGAGTTATGGATATCCAGAACTTTGAGACTGAAGTGTTAGACTGCACTGACATCAATGCTAAAGTCTAGTTCTATGGCAGGATTTGAGGAGGAAGAGGAAGGCTGTAGCCAAGCCTCAAAGTCTTCAAAGAATGAATTAGAGCAACCAGGAGATCAACACAGACAGGTGGAATAAACCTCAAAGGAGAACAAGATCTCTCATGGGAAGGGAGAGTAATGACTTTTATATAATGTTTGCTATATACGTTGTTAAGCAAGAACTACCTGTATGACCACATGGGATGCCAAGTATAAGAAAATTTAGAAAACGCATGAGATTATTTTCCATATAGAGCCAACCCCAAAGTCAAGTGATTGGAGACATTTCAAAGTAGTTTCACAATACCACATTGGATTGTGATGTGAGAGTAAAAAATTACCTCAAGTCTTCTACTCTAAGAGACTAGAATAATGGTGATATCATTGAGAGAAATAAGAAAGGTAGAAGGATTTGCATTTCTTAGGAGAGGAAAAGGTTGGGATGGAGACAAAAGAGGTCAGTTTTGTGTTTGAAGTGTAAATGGTAGAGAGGTTTTATAGATATTGGGACTAGAATTCTTAACATGTTTATAGAACTCAGCCTAGTGTTTTGCAGAAAGTAGATGTCCCAAATTTAAGTAGATTGTTAGGAATAAAAACAAAGGTTTGGAGTATTCTCCAAAGAGGTAATAGTTGGGGCCATGGAAGCAAATTTACGATGAAGGAGGCAGGCTTAGCTAACTAATACAGAGTATAAATACAGAAAGACAAGAGTATAAGATTAAGTGCAGCTGGGCACGGTGGTGCACGCCTGTAATCCCAGCACTTTGGGAGGCCGAGGCAGGCAGATCACGAGGTCAGGAGTTCAAGACCAGCCTGACCAACATGGTGAAATCCCGTTTCTACTAAAAATACAAAAATTAGCTGGGGGTGGTGGTACACGACTGTGATCCCAGATACTCAGGAAGCTGAGGCAGGAGAATTGCTTGAACCCAGGAGGTGGAGGTTGCAGTGAGCCGAGATTATGCCATTGCATTCCAGCCTGGGTGACAGAGCGAGACTCCATCTCAAAAAAAAAAAAAAAAAAAAAAAACTAAGTGCGGAACCATTAGAAGGATACATAAAGAAAGAAGTACAGTAGAAATAGCACAGAAGGAGTGGTCAGAGAAAAAGCAGAGATAACCAGGAGGCTAAAATGTTATGACAATGAAAAGAAAATAATTTCCAGACATAAGGAGTGGTTAAGAGTGTCAAATAATATTTTGGAGTCCCCTGACATAGCACGTCATTCATTTGTTTATTATTAAGATTACCAGCATTTTGAAACCAAACTGTATCAAGTTCATTATATACTTTTTGAATCCTAATAAAGTGTAAGATATAGAATAAAGTCATAATTTACTACCCTAAAGATCTCTACCCCTAACCAGACCTTTAATATATAAGTTTCTTCCACTGGGAGTAAGAATACATACCTTGAACCACAACATCTGGCTTTGGTACAGTAGAAAACCTGCGATTCAGGGGATCAATTTCTCCAGGGGCTAAAAATCCCTAAAGAAAAACCATAAAAAGACAGATTATTAAGTCTCAAAAGAGAAGCTAATATTTGAGGGAAAACAACATCCCTATGCCCATAACCTTGCACCATAACATTCAAGAGACAGGTGTAGAAAGGAAACAAATGCCTTCACTGTATGAAAATGTTTGAACTCCCAGATTCACACCAAAATTCATTTTATCTAGAGTTAATTTCTATTGGCTGCCACAAATCCTTTTTTAGGTAGGGTATAAATATGTATGGTATAATTTTTTTTTTTTTTTTTGAGACAGGGTCTTTCTCTGTCACTCAAGCTGGAGTGCAGTGGTGCAATCATGGCTCACTGCAGTTATGACCTCCTGGGTTCATGTAATCCTCCCACTTCAGCCTCCCAAGTAGCTAGGACTACAGGTGTGTGCCACCACGCCTGGCTAATTAGTTTACTCACGGAGACAAGGCCTCACTTATGTTGCCCAGGCTGGTCTCAAACTCTTGGACTCAAGCAAACCTCCCGCTTTGGCCTCCCAAAGTGGTGGGGTTATAAGCATGAGCCACTGCACTCAGCTGGGTATAAATTATAAATAAACAGAATGTTTTCTGGTTATTCCTCTATCTTCTCTGGATATACGTATGATTAGACGATTAGATCACAAAGCTTATCAGTAATTTAAGCCATTAGTCCTGCTGTATTCTCATTTGTTCATGTATCTGCTATGCCTTCCGTACATCAGAAATCTTTTGACTTGAGTTTCTGCCCTTTATGAAATGGGATGAACTCGCCTATTTTTTCCTCAAGAATACAAATCACTGGCCGGGCGCGGTGGCTCATGCCTATAATCCCAGCACTTTGGGAGGCTGAGGCGGGCGGATCACCTGAGGTTGGACATTCGAGACCAGCCTGACCAACATGGAGAAATCCCGTCTCTATTAAAAATACAAAATTGGCCGGGCGCGGTGGCTCAAGCCTGTAATCCCAGCACTTTGGGAGGCCGAGGCGGGCGGATCACGAGGTCAGGAGATCGAGACCATCCTGGCTAACATGGTGAATCCCCGTCTCTACTAAAAATACAAAAAACTAGCCGGGCGTGGTGGCGGGCGCCTGTAGTCCCAGCTACTCGGAGGCTGAGGCAGGAGAATGGCCTGAACCTGGGAGGCGGAGCTTGCAGTGAGCCGAGATCGCGCCACTGCACTCCAGCCTGGGTGACACAGCGCGAGACTCCGTCTCACAAAAAAAAAAAAAAAAAAAAAAAAAATACAAAATTAGCCAGGCATGGTGGTGCATGCATGTAATCCCAGCTACTCGGGAGGCCAAGGCAGGAGAACCATTTGAACCTGGGAGGCGGAGGTTGTGGTGAGCCAAGATCGCGCCATTGCGCTCCAGCTTGGGCAACAAGAGTGAAACTTCGTCTCAAAAAATAAAATAAATTAAAATAAATTTTAAAAAAGAAAAAAAAAAAGAATACCAATCACTGTGGCGTTCTTTTTATCAATGCATTTATTTTATTTTAATTGAACGACAAAGTTACCAGGTAAGGATTATTTAAACAAACCATTCTGCCCACTTTTGCTGGATTCATTTAGTAATGTCGACTAAGAGTAATCAAACAGCCATGGTCATAGACACACAAGAAAAATGAACAAAACAGCTGCAAAAATCAGTGGTTATACATAAACAGGCCAAAGAGTCTATCTCAGATAGGATAGTAAAGTCCCACTCTTGATCCTCTAGGAGCCTGGGTTATATCTTATCAAAATAACATAGAGTGGGGAAGTAGACTTGCCAGATGATATGAAAATCTTCTGAGAAACAGAATGCCTCTGTGCAGGCTCAAAATGTCACAAAGAAGGTGGACACAAAGTCAGAAACTCCCAAATGCCTCATTAAGGGCAATCTCAACAGAATCTGATATAAGGAGCATTTAGAGAGCCCCTTAACAAAAAACAAACAAATGTAAAAACCCAAGCAAACAAAAAAAAGCCACGATGTTCCTAATCACTTATCATGGCACCTAAAAATATCAGTTAATTCAGTTAAAGAATGAAACATTATGTTGCTTGGAAACATTAGCACTTAATCCATTATCAGTAACCAACTAGCTAAGCACAAATGCATCTGTTAGTCACCAGGCAGGGCACTGAGGGGAGTTTTGAAAGGGATAGATCTGGGGCCTGAGCAGCTCCAAATACAGTGCCAAAGTAGGGAGTCCTGGGCAGCATGAGGGACATGGTTGCCAGGGAGCAAGAGCTTTTAGTGAGGGTTGGCTATGCTCCCTACTCTGAAGATCTGGAGGAAAACTATAATTAACGCAAAGTGCAAAAGGCAGAAGACATCCTTCAGATTTAATGAGATACTTAAAAATCTGATTATTATGGTGACTTAAGGCAGAAATAAGTGGGACAGCCTTGAAGATTCCTCTTACCTCTGCCATCAAGCTTCCTAAAATATATAGAGACTGACCCCACATGTGAGGTAATTTCCCCATGGGGACTCGGTCCACAGTGTGAGGATTCTGATATTCTTCATCGACCTAAAAGAAAAGATGAAGAGGCCAGATGAGGAATAATAGAAGGTTTAAGATACTGGACAATAAAAAGGCAGACTGGATTGTAATTTATACCCTATATAGCTACATATGCAATGCACTGAAAAGTGAAGCACTATTACTATAATCTAGGGCAGTGCTCCTCAACTGTGAAGTGCATACAGATAACCTGAGGATCTTGTTAAAATGCAGATTCTGATTGAGTGGGGATGAGGTAGGGCCTGAAATATATTTCTAACAAGCTCTCAGGTGGTGCTGCTGATGTTACTGGGAGCTTATTCTACTCATTCTCACCGGAATGGAAGACTATTCTCTCCCATGTCTAATGCTCTTTTGCAGTGGAGAAGAGGAACAATGTTACACCCGACTGGCATTTTGGGGAAATGACAGTCTGAAAACAAGACATATTCATTTTCCAAGCCTTACCTATTAAAACAGTCCTGGATTACTGGCCTAAAAGCAGAGAATACCAAATCTTGAAAGTCCACGCAGAACATCATCCTAGTTTTTACTAGCGATCTCTACATCATTCTCAAGATTTAGGTTTGGTCTTGTCCTTGTCTCACTGTGCAACAGTACCATCACTGAGACTGTTTCAAAATTTTTATTTTTAAAGGAATAAAATCATACTTATGTTGTCCTATACCTAAAGACAAGCTTTCAGAACAATAAAATAAGATTAAAAATTATTTGACTCAAATGAGGTAGTCTTATCAAGGTACTGCCCCTCTTCTCTATCAGCTATATGTTACGGCACTGTCTGACTCACCCTGTCAGGAGGAACACTGTACAGCTCTGGCAGAAGTGGGACTCCATTTTTGCCCTTGATGAGGACTGCTTCAAGAGCCTCTCTATACTCTTGAACCTGCAGATAAAAGAAAGGCAGGAAAAAAAAGACTTATAGAGAGTCCCTTTGGGGACCCAGGAGAAGACTGTAGCCAAAGAAGGTCACATTGCAAAGAAGCTAATTCACCCAGTAAAATAGAAAGGAAAAGGTATTTACTAAATGCTCGTTATAGGCCAAATATTATGCTAGGAGTTTTGCATACTTTAATGCATTTAACTTTAAAAACTATCCTAGGAACTATGTGTAATTAAGGCCTTTTTACAGGGAAATTGTCTCAAAGAGGTTGTAAATTTGTGGAAGATCAGAGCAAGTACACAGTTGAGTCCAGGATGTAGCCATGGCAGTCTGCTTCCAAAGGCCTGTCTCGTTCCACTATGTATTTCTTAAGTATAGCTTCTAGATTTGAGGATGTATTGTCTTAAAACTGCATTTTTACCTGCCAAATTAGGTTCTATTATGGTCAAGTTTATGTTCTGTGCTTAACTATTTGCTAAAGCTTAGCAATATATAAAATGTAAAAAAACAAAACAAAACAAAACAAAAAAAACCAAAACTGTAATTTATGATGGAAAAAAAAATATAGTCAGTTCTGTTATAATACTTTGTAAACAAACTTGTTCCAATGCTTCCCATATATTGGGGGGAAATTTGAGTATAACATGAATTTCATGTTTGGTTATGCACAATTTCATACTGAGAATGTACTCAGCTGAACTGGACCATGTAAGAATACACAAAACACACATGCATACATCTCAGGAGAACAATGAACTGTACCCATTCACATCTGTTGTTACTCCTTTCTGTCCAATTTCAGGTAACACTCCTTTCACCACTACTGAACTTACAAGCTGCAATCCTCTGATGGCCACCCTGGATATGCAGCCACATGCTTTCCCCTCTCTTCAGTTTTCTACCTCTTTCCTCTCAGCCTTTAAAAAAAATTTTCCCCTCTGTTTTATGCTCTTTTTCTCTGTTTTCTCTCACTCTTTTAAATCCCACTTTTGTTCTCTTCCTCTTGCACATTCTGTAGTGGGCATGAGAGCTAGGTGGGTGAGCTGGTGAGAACTTGCGTACACACTTGCACAAGCAAACTTTGGGTCTTTTTTAAGGTGAAAGTACCGTAACTATTGTGGTATTTAGGTATTTCTTTACTATTTACCATGTATAAAGCCATGATACTATTATTTTTATTAGGCTCCTATCATTTTGTATGTGTTACATTTTATGTGCTGCACTCCTTACCCCATTTTCTCACAAGCCCTGTAGTTTTTATTTCTTAAATATGCATAGCATGGTGATTTTTAAAGAATGCATATGGTCTGGGTGTGGTGGCTCATGCCTGTAATCCCAGCACTTTGAGAGGCTGAGGCAGGAGGGATAGCTTGAGCCCAGGAGTTTGAGACCAGCCTGGGCAACAAAGCGAGGCCCGTCTCTACAACAAACAAACAAACAAACAAAAATAGCTGAATGTGGTGGCAGGTGCCTATAGTCCAAGTGACTCAGGGGGCTGAGATGGGAGGACTGCTTGAGCCCAGGAGATCGAAGCTGCAGTAAGCCATGATCACGCCACTACACTACAGTCTGGGCAACAGAGTGAGAGACCCTGTCTCAAAAACAACAACAACAAAAAGATTGCATATGTATCATTATAGCAGAACTGACTGTACGTTGCATTTACAGTATGTCTTTATCTGTGAAATTCAAAGACTTTTAGGAATATATTCTTTAATGAATGGTGAAAAACTATTTTCATTATGTACAGAGAAACTGAAGAAGTCAATGACAATAGTTGGGCACTAAATGGTCAGGAGTGAAACCAAATTTTTTTTAAAAAGAAGAAAAAGGCTGGGCGCGGTGGCTCAAGCCTGTAATCCCAGCACTTTGGGAGGCCGAGACGGGCGGATCACGAGGTCAGGAGATTGAGACCATCCTGGCTAACATGGTGAAACCCCGTCTCTACTAAAAAATACAAAAAACTAGCCGGGTGAGGTGAGAGGCACCTGTAGTCCCAGCTACTTGGGAGGCTGAGGCAGGAGAATGGTGTGAACCCGGGAGGCGGAGCTTGCAGTGAGCTGAGATCGTGCCACTGCACTCCAGCCTGGGTGACACAGCGAAACTCTGTCTCAAAAAAAAAAGAAGAAGAAAAAATAATCCAGGTCTTTTAACTCTTAGTGCCCTCAGCTAGTAGCCTGTAGGGAACAACTGTCTCTCCCCTATTAGGAAGACTTCCATCTGGACACAGGGTTGGTATACTATTAGCTGTAAGAAGATATAACAAGAACATCCAGCTGAAAACTCTTTCCCTAGCTTATTACCTGTTCTGCATTGCCACTGAAGACCCCATCAAGAATAAAGTATGTCCAGAACAATGGCCATTCACACTCAATGTTTTCAAATAGCTTCAGCTCAGCTGGTTCATAGTACAGACGATTGGGATCCTAGTAAAAACACAATAAAGTCTGTCATCACTCAGAGGTTAGATGTATATCTTTAGTTCAGAGGTATTATAACATGGGCTTTCATTACTGATTGTTTTAGAGGAGTTCAGGAAGGCAGAGCATGTGCATACTCCCTTCCCTTAGCAAGTACTCTATGATATGACTTCTAACTAGTGGAATTGGGATAGCAATGATATCACAAGAGGGTGTATGAAGAAATAAGATTGGTTTGCAATAAAGTTGAGTTTGGTTTTATATTTGTTAAGTTTTATGTAGTAGTAGGACATACAAATAGAAATGTTTAGAAGAGCAACTAGAGATGAGGGTTTGGGAATCATCTTCATAGAGGTGATTATGAAGTACAAGTTACAGCTGAGCTTTGTGAAATAGTACTAAATAAAATGAGCAAACTGCTTAAGAATGGAATCTTGGTAAACCCTCAGAGTGGGGCAAGGGAATAACAGAAAGAGAAGAATCAGGATAGTGTAGTGGGAAAATTAAAACAGGAAAAGAATTTCAAGAGAATTTAGGACTAGGTAAAAAGTGAGGTACTATAGAGAAGTCAAGGAGAATAAGGATTCAGAGAAGGCTATTGGATTGGTCATTTAAGAGCTTATGATGATGTTTCAGAACATATAAGTTTAGTACACTAATAGGGGAAGAAGTCAAATTCAAGGCTAAAAAATAAAGTGGAAGAGAGGAAGTAGACCAGAAGAGTTTGAGCTCGATGATTTTTAAAAATCCATAATGTCTCTCAACCATCAAATCTAAGCTTTAAACAATGTTTCCATTACCAGTGAAAGTGATTCATATTGACTGTTCAATCCCTTTAATAATACTGAATTTTTCTCATTTATATTTCCAAGATGAACTTTTGACTCGTTGAATAAAAGAAACTTACCTTTTCAAAATCTAGCACTGTTTAGAACTAACCAACTACAAGAGGTGGAATGTGGGGCCAGAAAGATCTTCTGATGGAAAGATTTTTCCCTTTGTAATTGTTAAATATTTTGGGAGAGACACTTTGAGACAATGCAAATACCATTTCTGCATAAGTTTTCATCCACTGATTTTATCATGTATCAGTAGTTCTTTCTTGAAACTAACCAACACAAGAGGTAGAAGGACTACACCTTCCTCTATTTTACTTAATCCAGAAAGGCCTACAAATTGAGAACTTGGCAGCTAAGCCAAGTTCAACAAATATAGCAAACATCAGTTATTATAATACTACTTAGTGATCTCTATAAGTACCATCGGTGAGGTAAATGTTTTCTCTGAATGAGGCTGCAGGTAGAAGTGGCCTTTCTACCTTGGGTTCATTTTGGAGAAAAGAAACCTACCTCTTTAGGAGTTTTATATCCATCTCGTAGAAAGCGACAGCAACCATAACGACCCTGGGAATGCAAAGAAAAAGGATCAGCAGCTTGTACACTGGTACGGCCATGTAATTAATCAGAAATACATCCTTGTAACATCTCTATGTACCACCAACCTATCACCGATAAAGACACAATGCTTAAAACCAAAAAACCTGAAATCAATCCAGCAGCAGAAACAGATTTCAGCAGTGTGATTTCAAGTGAAGGCAAAATGACAGGCTCTTCACTAAAGCAGTGTTCCTAACAGTATCTTCTCTATGGCTATCCACCTAGGGTAAGTCTGTGACAGCCTAATTACTAATCTATGTGGTCCCGTTCATAAGACACATACAGCTCATAAGACTCCATAAGCTTTTTAAAAAAACACATATTTTTTAAATTTTGAGACAATTTTAGATTTACAGAAGAGTTGCAAAAACAGTACAGGGAATCCCAGTATTCCTATCAACCACCATTCCGTTATATTCACATCTCATATAACCATAGAAATTTGCCAAAACTGAAAAATTAACCTTGGTGGCTAGGTGTGGTGGCTCATGCCTGTAACCCCAACACTTTTGGAGGCTGAGGCGGGTGGCACCTGAGGTCAGGAGTTTGAGACCAGCCTGGCCAACGTGGTGAAACCCTATCTTTACAAAAAAATTTAAAAATTAGCCAGGCGTGGTGGCACGTGACTGTAGTCCCTGTTATTCAAGAGACTGAGGTGGGAGACTCACTTGAACCTGGGAGGCAGAGGTTGCAGTGAGCCTAGATAGTGCCACTATACTCCAGTCTGGGTGACAGAGTGAGACTTTGTGTTAAAAAAAATTTTTTTTAATTAACTTTGGCACGATACTATTAACCAAAGCACATAACTTATTTGGATTTCATCAGTTGTCCTTTTTTCTGTTCTAGGACCCAATTCAGGATCCCATATTGCATTCAGTTATCATGTCTCCTTAGTGTCCTCCAATCTATGACACTTCCTCAGTCCTTCCTTGTTTTTAATGACCTTGTTTTAATTGACACTTTTGAAGAGTGTTCATCAGTTATTTTGTAGAATGTCCCTCGATTTGGTTTTGTTTGATGTTTTCTCATGATCAGATTAAGGTTATGCATATTGGGAAGGATACCACAGAGGTGATGTGCCCTTCTCAGTGCATTGTATGAGAGAGTACATGATGTCAATATATCCTATTACTGGTGATGTTAACCCTGATCACTTGGTTAAAGTGGTGTCTGCTGAATTTCTCCACTGTAATTTTCCATTTGTAACTATTAAATATTTTGGGGGACATACTGTGAGACTATTCGAATGTCCTCTTTCTGCTTAAGCTTTTGTCTACTGATTTTAGCATTCATCAGTTGATCTCTCCTGAAATAATTATTACTCTAGTGTTTGTCTAATGGCAATTTTGTATTTCCTTTATTCCTTTAGCATTTATTAACTGACATTCTCCTATTAAGGAGATTTGTCTTCTTTCCTATATATTCATTTTTCAGTTATTTATTTAACTGAAATAACTGAAAAATGGACTTATGGATATTTCATTTATTCTCTGGGTTATAATCCAATACTATGATAGTTCTTTTGTTGTTCAATTTTTTTCTGCTTTGGCCATTAGAAGAACTTTTCAGTTGGTTCCTGTGTCCCTTTGACATGTTGCATACTTTTCTGAGTACCACTTTATTTTCTAGAACCGTATGATACTCCAGGCTCCTCCTGTATCCTCCCTGCCCCAGTCAAATCAACCACTTCTCCAAGGAGCCCTGAGTCCTTTCATTGAGAATGACATTTAGAAACCAAAATTTGGACACTAGGTGTACTCATTGCCTCTGGGCCCTCTCAGTGGACAAAGTTAGGAAACACATATAGGAAGACACACATCCCTATATTAAACACACACACACACTTCATACTGACACTACCTTCTCTAATCCGACATCAGAAGGTTCATTCTAGGCTTTTCCCATTCCCTGTGTGTAACAGTGAGAAACCTAGGTCTCGTTATCCACTATATCTACTACATATTTACTTATTTGGTCAACCTTACTGTACAGATAAAGTAGTTTCAGAATTGCCAACCAGTACCCCTTTGAGAAACAAATTTATCAACTAGAGCAGGGGTTGGCAAACTTTTTCATAGAGGACCAGTGAATATTTTAGATTGTGCAGACTATACAGCCTCTGTTGCAATTACTCAGATCTGCTGTTGTACCTTGAAAGCAGCCATGGACAATAAGTAAATACACCATGGTTGTGTTCCAGTAAAACTCTATTTATAAAAACAGATGGCCAGCCCACAGGCTGTAACTTGCTAACCCCTGAACTGGAGTACAGTGTGTGTATACAGTTATTTTTGTCTTTAGGTTAGGCTTGCAGTATCTAGTCAAAACACTGTTTTCCAAGACTTACGTCAGCTCCTTTCCTTTCCATACCCTTTAGTATGGTTACCTGATTCATCTGTAATGTAATTAGACTCATTTTTCAGTCTGAATTCCATCTTTCTTGACACGCCCTGGTTGATTCTTTAAATTTACTTCCTGTGGCATACAATTCCTTGGCTTTTGACAAACATATAGTCAGGTGTCCACCAGCATAAGTCCACAGAGAACCATTCCATCACCCTCAAAATTCTCTAGTGCTATATCTCTATAGACAATCTGTCCTCCCAACTTCTGGCAACTGCTGATCTGTTTTCCTCCCTATAGTTTTGCCTTTTCTAAAGTGTCATGTAAATGGAATCAGGCAGTATGTAGTCTTTGGGGTTTGTCTTTTTTTCTTGTAGTAAAATGCATTTAAGAATCAACATAAGTGAAAATGCAGATGGCCAAAGTGATGAGAACAAGGAGGACTATACAATCCCAGATGAGTATAGAATTGGACCATATCAGCCCAATGTTCCTGTTGGTATAGACTATGTGAACCTAAAACAGGGTTTTACCGTAAGCTGTGTTCACTCTTTTATGCAAATGAAGAAGTTGCAAAGAATACTCATTGCAGCAGCCTTCCTCATTATGAGAAATTAAATAAATTTCTGAATAAATTGGCAGAAGAATGCAGACAGAAGAAGGAAATTTAAGATGTGCAAGAAGATTTAAGGATTTCAAAGAAAATAACAGTTCTTTGTGTTTAATGTTAACCTTTTTAAAATACAATACTGACAGAAGAAAACTACTGTACTCTTTTGTTTTGGTGGAGAAATAATGTCTGTCATGTGTTAAGTGTTATAGCAAAAAAATACATATGATTAATGAATAGTTTTTCTTTTGTGGAAGTAATTTGTAGAGATTGACTTCGTAAGCTACTTAAGACAACTTGCACCACTAAGAAAAAAATGTAGAACCATTTGGGAAAATGAAATTTAGTAGTTCCAAGCTGCAAAGAAATGTCAATATTTGATTCCATTTAATAAAGAACAAAACCAATAGTATTTTTATTACTTTCATCAGAAACATTCCATGTTTTAACCTGAGCCTTGCAAACTTTTCATTTGGAGTTTGACCTTTTTTTGGTTGCATTTCATTTTTGGAGAACTTCATTAAAATGAGATTGGCAATTCAAATGCAGGTGCAGTTTTCTGTTAATGTCATGCTGTCATGCTGTTGTTTAGGTAATAAGAAATATTAAGTATTGGCTTTAGATTTTGTAATTTTTTCCCTGAGTACCTGCTAGATTTCATATTCTAGTAGTCAATATATTTTCGGTGAAATGTAAAAATATTCCCATTCTCTTTGACCAGTACTAATTTTTGAGATCTTATTGCTTGTCACTTGAATCCCGTAATTGTCGTACATCTCTGGTGTAAGCAACATTTGATTTCTGAAGTGTGTAGATCACCTCTTCATATTTTCAAGATGTAAATTTACATTTCTGCATCTTAAAAACAGTTTGGCCATAATCCTAGATGCACACTTCTAATTCATGTACCTTGCACATGTGACTTTTGTGAATAGAAATTTGCATGTATAATCTGTGTTTACTTGTAACTTTCTGGTTATATACTGCTTATATCTGTAGATTCAAGTTACTGAAGTGAATACCAATAAAAAAAAAATCCTAGGCCATGTTCATTAGTTATACATGTTTGGAATGTACTGACAAAAAAAAAAAAAAGAATCAACATAGAGCACGAGGGCCGACTAGAGGTGCCTGATGCCTGTCTTCCCCATAAAAAAGGACCAAAACAACTAATAAACAACTAAAATTCAAGTGGAGTGTCTGAGGGAGAGCACTGTGGTACAGCAAGTGACTGGCAAGAACCCTGTGAAGTGGAAAAGCTCAGGATGGCAGCATAGAGAGGGGAGTGAGGCATCCTGGCTCTGCTGCCCCATCTCCCCTATTAGGATTGGCTCAGAGACAGGAGGGACTTCCCCTTGCAGAGAAAAGGTAAGCGAAAGGCTCCCACCATCTGTCATTGCCAGCCCAGACACCTGCAGTCCTTACTATAGGAGAATCCTACCGTCCTCCCAAGTTCTGAGCCCAGTTTGGGGAGCTGCCTAGAATTCACACAGCTGCATTACTCCAGAGTATGAGTACATGTTGTGCACTTCCTATTTCTCATGACCAAAGCTGCTGCAGCACAGTGCCATCTTGAAACTGGAGCTACTGCAGTAATGCAGTAGTTGGCCCCCCTACTCTGGGGGCCAGTAGCCATTGTGCCTCTCCAACCTTGACTCCTTGCCATCATTTCACCAACCCCACACAGGTGGCTGCAGTGCCATGACCTCAGCTGCTTGAAGCCTGGCCCCAAGAATGGCCATGACTCTGGTCCTGCACAGTAGAAAGCCAACCCTGGAACAGACGAAACAAACAGCCTGACGGACCCATGTCCCTGATCAGAGAAACAGCCCAGTGGCCCCACCCCTGGCAAGCCAGTTCCCAATCCCACACCCCCAAGGAACTCAGCAGCCCTGCCCCTGGTGGGCAAACCAGTACCTGAACCACCTGACCTGCCATGTACCTATGACCTTGGCTAGAAAAAGAGCCTGGCAGCCCTGTCTCCTCATGCATGTGTACACCCCAGGCCTGGGAATCAGTCTGTTCAGGAGCCCATCCCCCAGCAAAACTACCCACTACACTCACAAACTCCTGCAGCCTAGGCCATCGAGGTACTCACAAACATCAATTATGTGGATTACAGCTCAAGAAACTGCAGAGACTATAATAACTGTGTCCACCTAGAACCAAAGCCAGTGTACCCTACCCAAACCAACAACTTAGGACCCATCTCCAGAAAAAAATCCCTGTCAAAGCTGCTCCATAAATTCGAAGAGGTACCTGCTCCACCAGATGTGCATATATCAATGCAGGGACACAAGAAACATGAAAAGGCAAGAAACATGATACCTCCAAAGGGACATAATAATTATCTAGTAACAGATCTCAAAGAAAAGGAAATTTATGAAATGCTATAAAAGAAACTCAAAATTATGATCTTAAGGAAACCCAGCAAGATATAAAAGAATAAAGATAGATAATCAGGAAAACAATTCATGATCTGATGAGAAGCTCAACAGAGATATTATTTAAAAAACAAATTTTAATGCAGAAGAATTCAATTAATGAAATAAAAAACACAATCGAGAGCTTCAACAGATGAGATCAAGCAGAAGAATTTCTGAACTTGGAGGCATATCTTTTGAAACAAACCAGGCATACAGAAAAAAAACCAAGAATGAAACAAGCCTATAGTACTTGCAGAACACCATAAAGCAAATAAATAATCACATTATGGAAGTTTTAGAAAGACAAGAGATGAGAAAATGTGCAGAAAACCTATTTGATGAAATAATAGCTGAAAAATTCCCAATTCTTGGGAAAAATATGGATATCCAGATCCAGGAAACTCAAAGGTTCCCAAATAGATTCAAACCAAAAAATGTTCTCTTAAAGGTACATTATAGTCAAAATGTCAAAAGTCAAAGATGAAGAGAAAATTTTAAAAACAGCAAGAGAAAAGCATAAGGTTACATATAAGGGAAGCTTCATTAGACTAACAACAGATTTCTCAGTAGTAATCTCACAGGCTGGAAGAGAATGAGATGACATATTCTAAGTGCTGGGAAAAAAAAAAAACCTGTCAGGCAAGAACACTATACCCAGAATTAGATCAACCTTACGAGAAATGCCTAAGGGAGTCCTACAACTGGAAGTGAAAGTATGATAACTATCATCATGAAAACATGCAAAAGTATAAAACTCACTAGTACAGCACATACAGAAAGGAGAAAGAGAAAGAGAAAGGAATCAAGCCTTACACTACAGAAAATCGCCAAACTGTAAAGATAAACAATAAGAGAGGAAGAAAGGAACAAAGGATATATAAAACAACCAGAAAACAATTAACAAAATAACAGGAGAAAGTCCTCATTTATCAATAATAATCTTGAATGTAAATAGATTAAATTTCTCAATTTAGACGTAGATTGGCTGAATGGATAAGAAAAACAAGACTCATATGATGCCTACAAGAAAGTCACTTCACCTGTAAAGACACACACAGACTAAATTGGAAGGAATGGAAAAAGATGTTCCACGCAAATACAAACCAAAATCAAGCAGGAGTAGCTATACTTATATCAGATAAAATAGGTTTTAAGTTAAAAACAGTAAAAAGAGACAAAGAATGTCATTATATAATAATAAAAGGATCAATTCAGCAAGAGGTTATAATAATTGTAAATATATATGCACCTAACATTGGAGCATCCAGATATATAAACCAAATATTATTAGATCTAAAAGGAGAGTTAGATTCCAGTACAATAATAGTAGGAGACTTCAACATTCTACTCTTAGCATTAGATAGATCATTTATATAGAAAATCAACAAAGAAATACTAGATTTAAACTGCATTATAGACCAAATGGACCTAACAGACATTTACAGAGCATTTCATCCAACAGGTACAGAAAACACATCAGCACATGGAACATTCTCCAGGACTGATCATATATTAGGCAATAAAACATGTCTCAACAAACTTTTAAAAATTGAAATCATTATCAATTTTCTTTTCTGACTGCAATGAAAACTAAAAATCAATAACAAGAGAAACTTTCGAAACTGTACAGATACATAGAAATTAAACAACATGCTCCTCAATGAAGAAATTAAGAAAAAAACTTTAAAATTTCTTAAAATAAACAAAAATGGAAACATAACATCCCAAAACCTATGGGATACAGCAAAAGCAGTACTAAGAAGGAAGTTTATGGCAATAAATGCCTACATCAAAATAGTAGAAAGATTTGACATAAGGCCGGGCGCGGTGGCTCAAGCCTGTAATCCCAGCACTTTGGGAGGCCGAGACGGGCGGATCACGAGGTCAGGAGATCCAGACCATCCTCTCTAACACGGTGAAACCCCGTCTCTACTAAAAAATACAAAAAACTAGCTGGGCGAGGTGGTGGGCGCCTGTAGTCCCAGCTACTCAGGAGGCTGAGGCAGGAGAGTGGCGTAAACCTGGGAGGCGGAGCTTGCAGTGAGCCCAGATCGTGCCACTGCACTCCAGCCTGGGCGACAGCGAGACTCCGTCTCAAAAAAAAAAAGAAAAAAAAAAGATTTGACATAAACAACCTAATGATGCACCTCAGGGAATTAGAAAAGAACAAACAGAACCCCAAATTAATAGAAGGAAAGAAATAACAAAGACCAAAACAGAAACAAGTGAAATCAAGGCCAAAAAATACAAAAGATCAACAAAATGAAAAGTCTTTTAAATAAACAAAATTGGCAGACCATTAGCCAGACTAAGAATAAAAGACCCAAGTAAATAAAATCAGAAATAAAAAAGAGACATTATAACCGATACCACAGAAATACAAAGAATTATTAGAGACTATTATCAATAAGTATGTGCCAAGAAATCGGAAGCCCTAGAGAAAACAGGTACATTTCTGGACACATACACCCAAACAAGATTGAACCAAGAAGAAACAGAAAACCTGAAAAGACGAATAACAAGTAATGGGATTGAATCAGTAATAAAATGTACTCCAATGAAGAAAAGTCCAGGAATGGATGGCTTTATTGCTGAGTTCTACCAAACTTTTAAAGAGCTAAAACCAAACTACTCCAATAAATTGAAGGGAAGGGACTTCTTCCAAACTCACTACGAGGCCAGCAGTACCCTGAAATCAAAACTGACAAGGACACAACAAGAACAGAAAACCCATGGGCCAATATCCCTGATGAACACAGATGCAAAAATCCTCAACAAAATACTATCAAAACAAATCCAACAGCATATCGAAAAGATTATACACCATGATTAAATCTGATCAAGTTGGTACCTTGTATCTTTTTACTGTTGAGCAGTATTCTACTGCATGCATATAGTGTAATTTGTTTATCCCTTCCTCTGTTGAAGGTTTTTTCCAGTTTTTGGCAATTATGAATAAAGCTGCTGTAAACATTTGTGTGCAGATTTTTTCGTGAGCGTAAGTTTTCATTTCTGTAGGGTAGATTTCTAGGATGACATAGTTGGGTTATAGGGAGAGTATATGACTAAATTTATAAGAAACTGCCAAACTGTTTTCTAAAGTGGGTGTGCCATCCTGCATTACTACCAGCAATGGCTGTAGAAGCTTTAACACTTTTAAAAGAAACTGTAAAGACAACTCAGAAAACTTAAAGGTTTCTTGAAATCACAGTCACAGGTCATACTTAAGGCCCTCAAAGGCACAATTTACCCTTAAAGTCACAGCCTTAAATAAAACAAAGGCACATATGGACATACCTGAAGCTTGGTGATGATTTCCTGTTTCGTGAGCTCCACCAACTGGCTATCCTCTACTGCAAAGGCAGGGAAAGAAACCACTGAGAGTAGACTAGCATCAACCTCTTTTGATGTTGAAGCACGGGGCAGTAGTGAATTCAGGATAGACTAAGAGAAAAGTAGTTAAGTTTATATAAAAGGATGTATTTCTTCTCCTTTTACCCCAATATCTTATCAACACACATGATATCACTTTTGAATATGTTTGACAGAATAGAACAGAACATTCTTTATCTATTTTAAGTAGGTTATTAAATACCTTGGCATTATAAAACTAATAGCTTTAGTTTCAAAAGATTTATGTAGAAGAGGACCATTCACAAGAAAATCTAGACATTACTCAATAGTTAGAACTTAGAAAACCAGCAATTTCTGTAAATCATCCCTTGTCTTAATTCTGCTCTCAATACTTTCCTATCCTGATTCTTAACCAGTTACTCATGGATAAGGAATATTCTAACATTATTATACCACCCACAGTGCTGTTGCTCCATTAGCAACTACTTAAGAATAAAGTCAAGAGAAAACATAGCTACTGAGAAGCAGGATAGGGAAGGCTCAGCTCCTCTACTTCTGACATATTTTTTTTCTCTGGGAAATTTTATGTTTTTAAAATTGGAGATGAGTTTATATTCAATAGGACCCTATGGTATCTAATCAGGGTTTAAAGAAAAGGAGAGCCGGGCGCGGTGGCTCAAGCCTGTAATCCCAGCACTTTGGGAGGCCGAGACGGGCGGATCACGAGGTCAGGAGATCGAGACCATCCTGGCTA
>NC_037689.1:81353971-81382175 GCF_003255815.1 Theropithecus gelada | reverse complement strand
CAAAAAAAAAAAAAAAAAAAAAAAAAAAAAGAAAAGGAGAAAATTCTTCATGCCAATGAGAAAAGCCTTAATCTTTCCATATGGAGAGTAATCCTAAACAAAACTGAAAATACATATTTGCCACTTAAAGTCTAATCTGCAAATATCGAAGCTTAGAGCCAACCAGGGACAAGAGAATGTTTCAGAAACACTAACAAGAATACTAAAAATCTATCATCTCTTGTTTTCTTTATATATTTAGAAAAGGAGATACTCAGAAAGAGAGACCATATCCTTTTGATATGATAGTGGTGGATAATTTCATATAGTATGGTGGGATCCCTTTATAACCTTGGGCTACAGAACAGGATTATGATCTATTTTATAGCCCATGCTATATTAGGCTTATCTTGGTACAGTATGCTTGCTAAAGATATTTTTGGTATATGGTAATTAATCAGATGATACACTCTCTCTCATTCAGCTATCCTTAATCTAAAGCTCATGCTTAAATCTGAGTCTGGGCAAGAATAAAATTTGCTATTTCCATTTTCCATAATCTCTTACCTGGCAGTGTTGTACTTCATCAGCCAGGACATGGATAACGGATTGAGGCCCACCTTTTACACCAAACAGATCCAGTTCATCTAATGCTTCCAGGGCTGCCTGTGAGGAACAAGAAAGGAAAGGACAAGTTTAGCATTAGAAAGATATATATTTCTTCTCCCTATACCCCAGTATCTTATCAACCTACATGATATCACTTTTGAATATGTCTGACAGAATTTATAATAAAATAACATTATTTATTCCCAGGGCATTCTGAGTTTTTCTTTGTCTCCCATATTGTCTCAGAAAAAGGTAAGGAGTTTGTAGCACTATCAGGTTAAGCATCATACGTTAAGTAACATCACTGTACTCCTTCCTTCTATGAGTTCAACTTCTTTAGATTCCACATATAAATGAGATATTATGTTTTTTAAAATAGAATTTATTTGTTAATTTCTTACTTTTCAAAATATATTTTTTGATCATAAAAGTAAAACACACTCCTTACAAAATATTTTGAAAACATAGTAAAGTACAGAGAGGGCAAGAAAATCACCCAAAACAACCACTTTTAACATTTTTGACATGTTTTTTATTAGTTTTTTCTGTCTATTTGTGTACAGTTGAGATCACATCTGGTATCCTACTTTTTACAGTTGATAATATAGGATAAGTATTTTTCCACGTTACAAAAACTATTTTGGAATACTATTATCTCATATGGCTATAATAAAGTATATTTTAGCCATTTACCAATTGTTGGAAATTTAGGTCGCCTTTAATTTTGTGCTATTAGAAATAGAACTTTGATAAACATCTCTTGCTAAATTATAAATTCCTTGAGGTCAGGGATTATGTCTTCACTAATATCTAGCACACAGTATGGCATACGGTAGGCTCGCAATAATGGCTGTCAAGCTAATAAAATAGCTCTTTGTACTCATTTTGAATTATTTTGTAAGCATCAATTCCCTGAAGTAGAATCATTGGGTAAAAGAGTATGAATAATTTTTAAGGCATAATGCTAAATTGCTTTTCTTGCAAGTTGTACCGACATAGCTATCACTAGCAGTATATGACAATACCTTCCTTAATGCAAACAATGTATTATCTTAAATTTTTTTCCTAATGTGATAAAAAATGGTATATCTGTTGCATTCACATGCATTAAATTGCTAACAAGACTGAATATTATTTCTAGTATTTATTAGTTATCTGTAATTCCTCAATTAAGGGGCAGACTTGACCTAGTCTTGGGGGTAGAAGGCAGTTTTGAAAGTCTTCCCTGAAGACATGACACCTAAACTGAGACCTATAGGGTAAGTAGAAGTTGGCCAGGCACAAAATACTCATTAATTACTGCCTTACTATTCTACTCCTTGCCCCCGCCAAAGTCATGTCCTTTTCACATATAACTACATTCATTCTAACCCCCATAGCCTCAAAGTCTTAACTCATTCCAGCACCAAGGATAAGACTCAAAAGTCCAAAATCTCATCTGTGAGTCTGAAATTAAAACAATTTATCAACTTTCAAGATACAATGGTGGTACAGGAATTCAGACAGACAGAGATATTCTCATTCCAAAAGACAGGAATAGCTAAAAAGAAAGGAATAACAGGCTTAAAGCAAGTCTTAAACCCAGCATAGCAGACATTAAATCTGAAAGTTGAAGAATAATCTCTTTTGACTCCATGCTCGGGTTGGGATTGGGTCTCCAAGGCCTCAGGCAGCCCTGCCCCTATGGCTTTGATGGGTGCAGTACAGGTGGCTGCTTCTGTGGGTTGAAGTCTGGTGCCTGAAGCTTTCCCAGGCAGGCCTTGCATGCTGCCAGTGACTCTACAGTTCTGGCATTCCAGTGGTGGTCCTGCCCTAGTGGGAACTCTCTGTGGAAGCTGCAACCCCATGTTTCTGCTTCAGTGTTGCTCTAGCGGGGGGTCTCTGTGATGGTTCCACCCCTGTGACGAGTCTCTGCCTGGGCCCAGAAGCTGTTTTATATATCCTTTGAGATCCAGGTGGAAGCTGCTATGCTTCTGCAGCTCTTGCATTCTGTGGACCTGCAGAATTAACACCACATGGATACCTTCAAGGTTTATCACTTGGACCTTTTGGAGTAGTGGCATGAGCTGAGTAAACACTGAAGCAGGGGTGCCGGGAGTAGAGTCCCAAGGCAGTCCTGGGCATAAAGAACACCATAAAGAACACCCCAGGCCTGTCCCCTGAAACTATTCTGCCCTCCTAGGCCTTTGGGCCTGTGATGGAAAAGGCAGCATCTAAGATCTCTGAAATGCCTTGGGGTCTTTCTTCCACTGTCTTGAGGAATAGCACCCGGCTCCCCTTCATCATGCTGATAAGTCCAAGGTCAAGGGGCCCTGTCTGGTGAGGGCCTCTGACTGGTAGAAACTCTGCAGAGTCCCGAGGTGAAATGGGATATCACATGATGAGGGGGCCTGAGTGTGCTAGCTCAAGTGTCTCTTCCTTTTCTTATAAAGCAACCAGTCCCATTCCCATGATAACTCACTAATCCATTAATCTATAAGTGGATTAATGCATTCATGAGGGAACAGCCCTCATGATCCAGTCACAGCTTAAAGGCTCCACCTCTCAATACTGCTACATTGGTAATTAAGTTTCAATATGAATTTTGGTGAGGGGGGACCACAAACATTCAAGTCATAGCAATTACAAAGGGAAAACAGAAAATTTACAGTGGAGAAACCTGGTAGATACCACCTTAATGAATTCATAAAAGATAACATCAACAGTAATGGGACAAATTCACATCATGTGCTTCCTGATAATAAACTAAGAACACAGCATCACGTCTGTGGTATTCTTGCCAAAAGCACATAATCTGAATCTAATCGTGAGGAAATATCACACAAAATCAAATCGAGGATCATTCTGTAAAATAACTGGCCTATACTCTTAAAAAATGCTAAGGTCATGAAAGACAAGTAAGGACTCCAGACTGAAGAAGCCTAAAGAGACATTACGATTAAATGTAATATGTTATCTTAGACTGGATCCCAGATCAAAAGGATTTTTTTTTGCCATAAATCACATTATTGGGACAACTAAATAAATGTGAATGGGTTATGTCAATTAGGTGGCAGTATAATGCCAGTGTTCATTTCCTGATTTTGATGCTTGTATCATGGTTATAAAAGAGTTCTTGAGGAAATTCACACTGAAATATTTAGGAGTAATGGGGCTCATGTCTGCAATGTACTCTCTACTGGCTCAGAAAAAAATAATTGTGTGTGTGTGTGTGTTTTGTTTAATCAGAGAAAAAGATAAAGCAAATATTAACAAGTAGGGAACTTGAGTGAAGGATACCATATAGGAATTCTTTGTACAATTATTATAACTTTCCTCTAAGTCAGAAATGATTACAAAATAAAAAGTAAAAAAGTTTAAGTGGAAAAAACTTTAAATCAAATATACAAAAATACTGATAATATCCAGGTATTGAGAAAAATGGCAAAAAAGCTCTATATGTAAACTTGTAATAATAAGTACCAGTGCAAAAAGAAACAGGTTGTAATAACATGTTCTCAATGTTTGTTTCCAAAGGTATTTCTCTGTCAAACACTTTTATTCACTGAAAGAAACAGCTTATGATAAAAAAAAAAAGAAAAGAAAAATGACATCTATGGTATATAATGACATATATCCATCATATGAGGGTGGGGAAATGTAAACTAGTGGAAATATTTTTGAAGGGCAATTTAAAAGTATACATCCCAGGCCGGGCGCGGTGGCTCAAGCCTGTAATCCCAGCACTTTGGGAGGCCGAGATGGGCGGATCACGAGGTCAGGAGATCGAGACCATCCTGGCTAACACGGTGAAACCCCGCCTCTACTAAAAAATACAAAAAACTAGCCGGGCAAGGTGGCGGGCGCCTGTAGTCCCAGCTACTCGGGAGGCTGAGGCAGGAGAATGGCGTAAACCCGGGGGGCGGAGCTTGCAGTGAGCTGAGATCCGGCCACTGCACTCCAGCCTGGGCGACAGAGCGAGACTCCGTCTCAAAAAAAAAAAATAAATAAAAGTATACATCCCTTAACTTAAGGGTTCCACTTTTAGGAATTTTTCCTATAAAAATATTTGTGTAAATTTACCTGGATGTATGTACAAGGATCTTCACTAAAGCATTATCTGGAATATTAAAAAATAAAGACAATTCTGTCAATGGAGCAATTATTGAATACTGTATAGCAGCTGAAAAGAATGAACTAAATTTGTCTGTCTGAAATGACATGGAAGGATGTTTGGTTATGTTGTTCAGTGCACTATGAGATTGTTAGGCCAGGCGCGGTGGCTCATGCCTGTAATTCCAGCACTTCGGG
The DNA here is from genome assembly GCF_003255815.1 of Theropithecus gelada. Lineage (NCBI taxonomy): Eukaryota > Metazoa > Chordata > Mammalia > Primates > Cercopithecidae > Theropithecus > Theropithecus gelada. The sequence goes on along the minus strand of NC_037689.1, from coordinate 81,377,297 downwards.
ATGCCGAGGCAGATGGATCACCTGAGATCAGGAGTCCGAGACCAGCCTGGTCAACATGACAAAACCCTGTCTCTACTTAAAATAAAAATAAAAAGATTAGCTGGGCATGGTGGCCTGTAGTCCCAGCTACTCGGGAGACTGAGGCAGGAGAATCTCTTGAACCCAGGAGGTGGAGGTTGCAGTGAGCCGAGATCGTGCCACTGCACTCCAGCCTGGGCAACAAGGCGAGACTCCGTCTCAAAATAAATACATACATACATACATACATATACACATAAATAAAATAAAACAAAAATAGAATGAAATTCTATTATGACTCCCCTTGTCCTCTTTGTTCTATGTAATATTTTTTACTTTGAATTCTACTTCACTTGACATTCACATAGTCACCCTAGCTCTTTTTCATGTTTGTCAGACTGTATTTTGCTCATCCTTCTGTTTTTAACATTTCTGTATCATTTTGTTATATTAGAGCTCTTATAGACAGCATATATTGGATTTTCTTTTAGTTTTTAAAATCAATCTATGTCTTTGCATATTAGTAAGAGAGACTAAATCATGCATATTTCTCATAATGGATATGTTTGATCCTATTCCTGCTATCTTATTGTATGTCTTCTTGCTGTTTCCAGAGAAGACAAGAGTGGGTAGGATGAAAAAGTAGAGCCAAGTTGAACAGTAATGCTGTTGCTGCTAATGATGATGATGATGATGATGATGATGATGATTTGGGGGATGGAGGAAAATAAAGAGGACAGAGGATTGAGAGACGATTCCTTGATATAAAGCTTGGTCAACTGGTAAATGGAAGGAATAAAAGCCTTCTTTTGCTTGTTTTTGTAATGGTAGAGATGATAAGTTTAGTTTAAGTCCTTTCACGACCTTATGGGATATAATATAAGTAAACACATGGCAGTTGGATATCAAATCTGCAGCTTATGAAAGTTTTCATCTACATATCCACGGTTCTACAGGAGAATCTGAATGTTGCCTGTGGTTTAAAATAATAATTAATTTGATTATGGTCCACACTCACATTAAGTTTTATCTGTGACAAAGGGACACCAGACTTCCTTATCCCATGCGCAGTATAAACAAGAAAGGAAAATTACCTTTGCCATTCCAACTGAACTGGCATTCAACTCTGAGATCCCTTGGTTGGTCTTGTCTCCACGTTCCCATATCCCGAAGTCCTGGCATAAAATAACCAATATACAATTAGCAAGTCATAACTACTAAATACTTCCTAGATGCAGGAAGTGTTTGCCCTTGAACATAAGACACTAGGAGTAACTAATTTTATATATATATACATACACATACACACACATACACACACATACCCACAATGCTTATTAAGGAGATGCTAATGAGTTGGGTGGCCCCTGCAGCTACTTTGCCAATAGCTTTAAATTCTACTGGAGCCTCCAAGCTGTTGGAAGACTCCTCAACAGTTAATCAGGAGGGCTAAGAACTATAACTCAGTCTATCTGGAGAGGTGCTTCTCAAAATTTTTCATTAAAGCAAATACCCAGTAGATCTGGAAGATGGAGCCTAAAGAGCAGCCTAATATTTTATTGTAAATGTTCATTCTAACTTTACTCTCTATTGGTACTGACAATGTACCATGCACTTATTTATGCATTTTACATTATCTTCCTTAATCCTTACATTTTATAGATGATGAAACTGATGATGCAAAGAGAAGTTAAGTGACTCACTCAAAGTCACACAGCTAATAAGTGACAGAGCCAGGATTACAGTCCAAGGAATCTCACTCCAAAGCCTACCCTCGTAGCCAGAGCTCTATAAATCCCCTCAATCATACAGCTTTTAAAATTACTTTTAAAACTTTTTATTTTGGAATAACTTTAGACTTATACAAAAGTTGCAAAAACACTACAAAGAGTTCCCATATGCCTTTCACTTAGCTTCCCCTAATGTTAACATCTAACATAACCACAGTGCAATAGTTAAAGCTAAGAAATTAACATCAGCACAATACTATTAACCAAACTATGGACTGTATTTGGATTTTACCACTTTTTCCCCACCAATGGCCTTTTTACATTCCAGGGTCCAAACCAGAATTTCATGCTGCATTTGTCATGTTTCTTTAAGTCTCTTCTAATCAGTGACAGTTCCTCAAGTCTTGTCTTTTGTGACCTTGACACTCTTTGAAGATTAGTGATCAGGTATTTAGTAGATTTCCCTCAATTTGAGTTTGCTTAATGTTTTCTCATGATTAGACTGAGATTATGCATTTTAGGCAAGAATATGTATTACAGACATTATGCTGTGTCCTTCTCAGTGCATCATAGCAGGGATGTACAATGCTGAAACATCTTATTACTGGTGATATTAACCCTTATCACTTGGTTAATGTGATGTCTGCTGGGTTTCTCAATTCTACTGTTACTATTTTTTCCTTTGTAATTAAGAAATATCTTGAGAGAGATACTTTAGGAGCATGCAAATATCTTGTTTCTCTCAAACATTAACCCACTAATTCAGCATCCACTGATGGATCTTGCCAGAAACAATTATTACAGTGCTGTTTTAATGGTGATTTTCTAGTTCTCTTCATTACTCCTACAGCCATTAGTTGCAACTCTTCTCTAAGGAAGAGCTGTCCTTTCTCTCCCATTTATTTATTTATTTATTCAGTTATTTATATTGCTATGAACTTACAGATATTTAGGTTTTTCTCTGGCTTATAATAAAACACTATCACTATTTATTTTGTTGTTCAAACTGCTCCAGCTTTGGCTTTGGGTGCTCTTTCAGGTTGGCTCCTGTGACCTTTTGACATGCCTATTCCTTTTTGAGCATGGCTGAACATGGTAGGTCCTGCCTGAAATCCCAGCAATTTAGGAGGCTGAGGTGGGAGGATCACTTGAGCCCAGGAGTTTGAGACCAACCTGGGCAACACAGTGAGACCCTGTTTCTACAATTTTTTAAAATTAGCCAGGCATGATGGTGCTTGTCTATAGTTCCAACTACTAGGGAGGATGAAGTGGCTAGATAGCTTGAGTCCAGGAGGTTGAAGCTGAAGTAAGCCATGATTGCACCACTGCATTCTAGCCTGGGCGTCAAAGAGAGGCCCTGTCTCAAAACAAAACATAACAAAACAAAACACTCCCTTTTTGAACATTTTTTCACTTTTTGGCACTGTAAGATGCTCCAATCTTATCTCGTATTTTCCCCACCATAGCCCTGGAATCAACCACTTCCATAAGAAGCCCTGGTTTATTTGATCAGAAAATGATAGTCAGAATCCAAGACCTGGGCACTGGGTACGCTCATTATCACTGAGGTGTCATTGCTTCTAGGCCCTCTTATGAAATGGAACTTGCAAACACACATGTGCTCACGTGTATGTGCATGCACACACACACAGACCCTCCCACCACATCTATATCTCTGTATCTACCTTTAATTACTTTTCATGCCAAATCTCCGAGTTAAAGTGAAGTTTCAGGAAGGTAAGCCATGATGGTTGGCCTTACCTGTCCCCCAATCCAGCTCCATTCTAGTTTGTGCAGCAAAGGTTAGAGTATGAGAATACAGAAATATCAATAATTCTACTGTTATAATCATTGGATATAATGGAGAGGCCAAAGAACCCTAACTTCCGCACTGAACCACAGCAGGCCTGTGGTGTCAAAAGCAAAGCCATCAGTCAACAAATAATGTCTGTTTGCATAAAATTATCTATGTTAGGTTTGTGTTTCTGGTGAATATGAAGTAACAGGTTCCAGATTTACCTTCCCACCTGCAACAACTAAAAACTATTTATAACATAATGGTTTTCAATACAATGAACATCACACAATGAAGGACAGTGATTTCTGAGAAAGTGCAGCAAATAGGATGAGTCCTATGACTGTCCCAGACTACTGTTGTAAGAGTTTCCAAGTCACTATACAGGGAGGAGAAAACTAAACAGAGCCTGGCAGACTCCCTGAGTTGAAGAAATGGAGCTAAGAGTACAGATACACCAAGGTAACCATAATTTGCAGGACAGATTAACAGAGAAGAGAAAGCTACACAGAAAACCGCAGAAATCTGCAGAGGGTCCGCCTCAAATATTCAGCAGAATAATGAAGAATGCATGTAAGTGAGAAAACTACTTGAGGCTAGGGAAAGAATCACCCAAAGAATTAAAGGGAAAAAATACCTAGTGCTCACACAGGACAAGAAATAGTGCCTGTTCTAACTAACCATCTAGAAAACTTCATAATTCAGGGGACATGGGGTAGAGTATTCAGAAGTGTCTTACCTATGTAGTGGGGGAATAACTAGCTCCAGACTAGACATGACTCTGGTCCCATGTAACACATTTTAAAAGTAATAATGGATTAAACTGTTTTCAACTAAATTAACTAGGTCCCTGAACAAAACTCGGGAATATTTACAGGAATACAACAATATCTAGGATGCAACAAGGTAAGATTCATGATGTCTTTCATCCAATAAAAAATTACTAGGCATGCAAAGAAGCAGGAAAATATAGCCCATAATGAGACAAACCAATCAACTGAAACCAACCTGGAACTAACACAGATGTTAGAATACTCAGATAAGGACATTAAAGCATGTATTATAACTATATTCCATACATTCAGAAAGCTTAGTAGATACATGGAATATAGAAAAATAGACTCAAATTCAACTTTTAGCGATAAAACTATATCTGAGCTGAAAAATACACTGAGTGGGATTGGTGACAAATTAGACATTGTAAATAAAGAGATTCGTGAAATCGAAGGTATAGTAATAGAAGCCATGCAAAATGAAACACAGAGGGAAAAAAGAATTAAAAAACTAAACAGTACATCTGTGAGCTGTGAGACAACATCACACAGCCGAATACACACGTTATTAAATACTCAAAGGAAGCGGGGGAACATAAAAACAGTATGAAGAAATAATTGCTGAAAACTTTTGATGAAAACTATATATGCACAGATCCATGGAGCTAAATGGACCCTAAACAGAAGAAATGTGAAGAAAATAACACCAAGAGATATCATAATCAAAGTATTTAAAATCAATAACAAAAGAAACTTTTCTTTTTTTTTTTTTTTTTTTTTGAGACGGAGTTTCACTCTTGTTGCCCAGGCTAGAGTGATCTCGGCTCACCACAACCTCTGCCTCCTGGGTTCAAGCAATTCTCCTGCCTCGGCCTCCCAAGTACCTGGGATTACAGGCATGCGCCACCACACCCAGCTAATTTTGTACTTTAGTAGAGACAAGGTTTCTCCATGTTGGTCAGGCTGGTCTCGAACTCCCGACCTCAGGTGATCCGCCCACCTCGGCCTCCCAAAGTGCTGGAATTATAAGCATGAGCCACCGTGCCCAGACATAAAAGAAATTTTTAAAAGCAGACAGTGGGAAAAGGCACATTCATGTAGAGGAACAAAGATAAGGTTGACAACAAATGTGTCATTAGAAGCAATACAGGCAAGAAGACAGTGGAACAGTATTTTTAAAGTACTGAAAGACAAAAACATCTGCCATCATAAAATTCTACACCTAGTGAAAATATTTTTCAAATACGAAGATGAAATAAAGACTTCTTCAGGCATACAAAAGCTGCAATAATTCATCACTAGAAGAATGAAGAAATGTTAAAGAAAGTTTTTCAGGCAGAAGGAAATAATGCCAGTTGGAAATTTGAATCTACATGAAGAAACAAAGTACACCAGAAATGGTAAATGAATTTCTAATTTTTATTTAAACATATTTAAAAGATAACTGTACAATTAACAGAAATAAAAAAATAATGTGTTGGTCACAAAGGAGGAGGGTGGTTAGTAAGAAGTGGAAAACAAGCCGGGTGTGGTGGCTCATGCCTGTAATCCTAGCACTTTGAGAGGCGTAGGAGGGTGAAATTGCTTGAGTCGAGGAGTTTGAGACCAGCCTGGGCAACATAGCAAAACCTTGTCTCTACAAAAAATACAAAAATTAGCCAGATGTGGTGGCATATACCTGTAGTCCCAACTACTCAGGAGGCTGAGGTGGGAGGATCACCTGAGCCTGGGAGTTTGAGGCTGCAGTGAGCCCTGATCGTGCCACTGCACTTCAGCCTGGGCGACAGACAAAAACAGAAACAGAAATGGAAACACAGCAAAGGGGCACACAGAGAAGACACCTTTGGTGGTGTGTCTCCAGTATTGTCCTGGAGTAATTGACTGCATTTATATACTCAACAAATAATAATAACTTTTGTATCCTTACGGAGGTATAACTGATATACAAAAAACCTGCACATATTTAAAGTGTACAACTTGATTAATTTTGATATATGTTTTCAGGCATGAAGCTATCATCATAATAATGAATATTGCAAAATTTCCAAAAGTCTTCTCATACTCTTCTGTAATTCATCTCTCCCTCTGCTCCTGTCCTGAGGCAATCATGGATCTGCTTTCTGTCACTATAGATTTCTAGAATTTTATGTGAGTAGAATCATACAGTCTGTACATTTTTTGTCTGACTTCTTTCACTAAGCATAATGCCTTTGAGATTCACCCACTGATGCATGAATCAACAGTTCATTCCTTTTTATTGATGAGTAGTATTCTATTTTATGGATATATCACAGTTTGTTTATCCATTTACTTGTTGATAGATATTTGGGTTATTTCCAGTTTGGGAGATTATGAATAAAGCTTCAGTAAACAACAATGAAAAGTTGTCTATGTTAGACCGTAGAAGAAAAAAAATCGCATTCCTGTATAGTGTCTAACTTAATATTTTATATAGAGAAGATGTTAAATATATTATGATTTAACAGAAACCTACCTCATGTGGTAGTTGTAAGGAAAAATAACTTTTTTGCATTGTAAGCACTGAATCAACACCTGCAGATAATATTACAAACATGACTAAATTTTGTTTCTAAGTAGCTAACTGACCCACAATACAACCTAGCTATCTTGCTCTTAAGACCTTAAATCATTAAAATAAGACCACAATTTAGCCCAGATTGCCAAATACATACCATGAGATATCACAGAGTTTGAAAGGAATGAAAGAATAGCATCCTGACCCTCTTGTCTCTGTAACCCCCTTGAAGAGAAGACATAGGATCACAGGTCTTAATAAAGCAAGAGGCTAAAGACAGTTTCTGCCAGAAGCCTTTTAGGTTGGTTCACTATAAGCAGTAGCATTAAGAAAACAACTGAGTTGCCCAGTATTTAGAAAACAAAAACATCATATGTCTAAAATCCATTCTAAAATGAGTACTCACAGCAGTTTTATATGCAGCTTCAATGTAAAACACAAGGTTCTGTATGAAATTGACTTCATCTAGGCTGTGGACGATATGGAGTCCTGAGGAAAGAGGGAATAAAGATACAGAACTAGTCAATTATCACTGTAAGCTTTATAGGCAGCCATAGTGACTAAGTGACCTCACTAGTCCCAAGTAATCCTACTCCTGTCTAGGAACAATGGAAGGTACTTTGATCTTAAACTATAAAAACAAGACCACAAACAAGCCCTAGGCTAGTCTCCAACTAAGCGAGATATAAGCATATTTCAACATGGAAGAATTTTAACTGTTATTTACAGATTTTACCAAAAAGTAAAGGTTATAGTATAATTAGTATATGTAACTAATTTATAATATGCTTACATGTACAAACCTAAGCACTTGGGGAATAAAAGACAAATATTTCAAAACTGAGCTGGAAGGGGTCTAAATACTAAGCAAGAAATAGATAAAATTATGATTTTAAAAAGGACTTAAATTGCATTTTTAAGTAAAAATAACTATTCTAAATGTAAGCCATACAAAGATATTATAACTTACACACAGAGTGTTTTACATGAATTATCCATTTAATTTTTACAACAACCCTAAGAGGTAAGCACCTCTATTTTCTCCATGAGGCTTAAAGGAGTTAAAAATTTTCCTAAGGTCATGTAACTAACAAATAGTGGAACCGGGACTCAATTGACTTGTCGATTTCAGTTTCATTTCAGAGAATGCTGAATGCAGTTTCATTAGGAGGTAAGATGTTACACTGCCTCCTAATATTTATAATATGATCCATTTTTGCTTAAAAACTCCTCTCTTTATATCTCCCCCCTCAAACATACAGAACTACAAAAATACATACCAGGAGGATGTTAGTTAATAGCAGTTATCTTTGGTGGTGAGATTCAAGGTAGTTTTATCTTTTCTGGACATCTTTGCAATTTTACAGTATTCTACAAGAAACAGGTGCTACTTGTGTAATGTAAAAAGTTATATTAAAAAGCAAAATCATAATAAATCAGAAAACTGCAGGATATATTTCACAAAAATTTATACAAAATTACTATATCCTGAGCACTAAAAGTTTTTATACATGTAAAACTTACTAAGCAGTTTTTAATACACCTTTTATAACAATAAATATTACTGTGTACATATTAAAGACTTGGTTTAGACTACTTGATTCTAAACTAAGAAATCATTTCAGAATTTAAAAATCAGGCAGCTAATTTTTCCTTTCCAGTCTATAACAAGCAGGAGGAAAAAGTGAACATCAGGTTAGCTATAGATACTAAACTTTTAAGCTTCTCATATTTACTTGGTGGAGGCTATTCTATTTAAACAAAAAATTTTGTGTCCACATTTGTCACAAAAACACATGTGCTGGTTTAATGGAAATGAGTACATATGTCAGCTATGTAGTTGTGTTATAGTCAGAAAAAAACAAGAATTTCCAGTTTGCTGAACAGTGGGCATATCTAGAGCAATTAGATCTAGGTGAAAAAAACTTCCTTAAAAGGGCTTGAGAATGGAAAAAGTCCTCTCACATTCTTAGAAGCATGACGTAAAATTATTGTCAAATGTTTCTTAAAGTCACCTTTCAAATGAACTCCACTGTGAATATCCTGAACACCCATTCCAGTTCAGAAAGAATTCTTAGAACTAACACGCCCTTCGTAAGTCAGTACTTAGTAATACTCTTTCATGAAAAAAATCAAACTGTACTGAAGGATAACCAGTGAGTCTTGCTCCTACCCAGAACCACATCACCTTCACCACTGCCAAATCTCTCTGGAGAAACCTGTTTTACCAGTTTCTTCTGTATCCTTTCAGAGATATATTATGCATGTACAAACATTACACAAAGGATAGTACTGTATATTATACTGGTTTTGCTTTTTCATATATAAGTAACTTGGAGATAATTTCAAATACGTCTGTCTCATTTTTTTAATGTCTACAGAACATTTCACTGAATGGTTACTCACGTAACCAGTTCCCTACTGAAGGACATTTAGGTTGTATCAAATCTTTCATCACTAGAATGTTGCAATGAGTATTTGTGTAAATATATCTTTATGCACATGTGCCAGTATATCAGGGCAGATTCTTAGAATTGCTGACCCAAAGATGTAAGCATATTATTTTCCAATGTTTTATTATGAACACTTTCAAACAAACAAACAAAAGAAACAATTTTACAGAGGACTCCTGTATACTCACCACCTGAACTCCACCATTAACATTTTAGTGTACTTTGTTCATCACGTATTCTATCCATCTTCCTTTTTGACACATTTCAGAGTAAGCTGCAGATATTCGTACACTTCCCTCTAAATACTTCATCATGTATATTAAATTTTGATAATCATCTCCAAGTTATTCTTCAAAGAAATTCTACAGTTTATATACCAACACTGACTGCCTGTTTCCCTACATCTTTGCAAACACAGGCTTTAATAACAATTTTTAATCTTTGTCTCACTTTAATGGATAAGAAATAGAACCTCCTTGTAGTTTAATTTCCAATTTTTTATTATGAGTAAGGTTGTGAATCTTTTCATATATTTATAAGCCATCTGTATTTCGTATTTCTTTTCCTATGAACTATTTGGTCACGTCCTTCAGATTTTTACTGAATTGCTGGTCTTCCTGTTACATACATATACCAGTCTTGGTATATATATGGTCTTGGTATATACATATATATATATGTACCATCTGTATAAGCCTCATTCTCTGTCGTTTTTAAAAACAACTTTATTGAGATACATAAAAAGTATGCATTATAAGTATATATTCAATGGTTTCTAGTGTATGCACAGTTGTATGACCATCACCGCAATTGATTTTAGAACATTTTCATCACTCCAAAAAGAAATCTTGCACCCATTAGGAGTCATCATACATATATATGTGTGTACCAGAAAGACTGACAATAGAAATCAGAGGCTGAGAGAAGGCAGAAGTATGAAATTGGCCTTATTCATCTCTTAGATTTGTATCACAGCTATACCATACAAATGCCACATATTTCTACCACTTATGTCCTTTTGCTCATAATCTCCATTTAAATGGCCTTCCCTTCTTTTCCATATCTTGAAATCTCACTGTTCTTTCAAGGCCCAGCTCAAACGCTACCTCCTCTGTGATGCTGTCATTGCTTCCCCTCTTCTGTGGTTCATACATATTGTGAGTGTGTGTGTGTGTGTGTGTGTGTGTGTATTTGCTCAGCATTAAACTTTAAAAAAATTTTTCCTGGCCGGGCGCGGTGGCTCAAGCCTGTAATCCCAGCACTTTGGGAGGCTCAGATGGGCGGATCACGAGGTCAGGAGATCGAGACCATCCTGGCTAACACGGGGTGTTACCCCGTCTCTACTAAAAAATACAAAAAAAAACTAGCTGGGGAAGGTGGCGGGCGCCTGTAGTCCCAGCTACTGGGGAGGCTGAGGCAGGAGAGTGGCGTAAACCCGGAAGGCAGAGCTTGCAGTGAGCTGAGATCCGGCCACTGCACTCCAGCCTGGGCGACAGAGCGAGACTCCTCTCAAAAAAAAAAAAAAAAAAAAAAAAATTCCTTTTTTCTATTATTGATATTTTAACAAATATTAAGGAAATTAGTCTCTTGCACATCATATGTGTTGCAAGTATTGTTGCTAGTTTGTTGGAATTTTGACTTTGTTTATAGTATTTTTTATTATCAGAAACTTTTTTTTTTTTTGAGATGGAGTCTCGCTCTGTTGCCCAGGCTGGAGTGCCGTGGCACGATCTCGGCTTACTGCAACCTCTGCCTCCTGGGTTCAAGTGATTCTCCTGCCTCAGCCTCCTGAGTAGCTGGGATTACAGGTGCCCACCACCACGCCCGGCTAATTTTTTTGTATGTTTAGTAGAGAAGGGATTTCACCATGTTGGCCAGGCTGGTCTTGAACTCCTGACTTCGTGATCCACCCACCTCAGCCTCCCAAAGTGCTGGGATTACAGGCGTGAGCCACCGCGCCTGGCCACATCTAAATCTTTGATCTATTAACATATATTTTAAATCATGGAACTGTGTAACTTTATAATTAAAAAGAACTATATGATCGGTATTATCAGATTGCAAACTCCTCCTGATCCATGGTTCTGTCAAAATAGCATCCATAGCACAGGGAAGCTGCAGGAGCAAACTGGCAAAGTGTGTTTTTTCTTGTAACGGTAATGACATTAACTTCTTGGAAAGACGCGGGTAAAGAGAAGAGATGATAGTGACATGGGACATCAGCTTCTTAGCTTTAGCTTATCATCTTTGTGTGCCAACGCAATTGAGCAGAGACAGAGAAGGCAAAAGTATGAAACTGGTCTTATTCACCTGTTAGACTTGCATCACAGCTATACCATACACATGCCAGACATTTCTACCATTTATATCCTTTTGCTCATTATATTCTCCATTTAAATGGCCTTCTTCTTTCCACATCTTGAAATCCTACTGTTCTTTCAAGGCTCAGCTCAAATGCTATCTCCTCTGTGATGCTATCATTGATTCTCCTATTTTGTGACTCACAGAATTTTGTTTTTCTTACTTTTATGAACTTATTTTTTTACTCTGTATTATAGACAAACGTGTACTTGAATTTTAAGGAAAGAACTATCTTATTTATATCTGCATCTTCTAAAAGTATCTCACATAGCCACTAAAAGTATCTCACATAGTATTATGAATGGTATTAAACAGCATTGAACAGTAGATGTTTGAAAATTTATTAAGGGATTTTAAACACCTCTGCTAACCACAGGAAAGGGATGTCTCTTGAGGAAAGGTCATAAATGGAGGACCTCTGGATCCTGTGCCTCCTGTAGAGCTGAGACACTGCTTGTTGAACAAAGAATGCAGAGGTGAGTACACATAAAATGAGATAGGGCTGGATTAGACCAAATGTAACAGTACTATATAAAGACTACTAAAGCATACAGGGCTCCAGAAATGGAGCTAAATCAGTGGTCTATTGCACTTATATTCTGCACTCATCTGTATAACATTAAGCCTCTTTGTCTTATTTTTAGAAACAACTTTATTGAGATACGTAAAAAGAATGCATAAGAAGTATATATTCAATGGCTTCTAGTGTATGCACAGCTGTGCGACCATCACCACAATCAATTGTAGAACATTGTCATCACTCCAAAAAGAAATCCTGTGCCCCTTAGCAGTCACTCCCCATTTCCCTTCTACAGTTGCCCTCCAGCCTAAGTAATCACTAATCTACTTCCTGTCTCTATGATTTGCCTTAGTTGACATTCATATAAATGGAATCGTACAATATATGGCCTTTCATGTCTGGGTTCTTTCACTTAGCATAATAATTTCAAGGTTTGTCAGTGTTGTGGCATGTATCCGTAATTCTTTTTTTATTGCCCCAAATATTCCATCTTCAGAGGTAGCAGTAACATGAAAAAAACTTTAAAAATTCCATTGTGCAGATGTATCATATTTTATTTATCCATTTATCAGTTGATAAACATTTGGGTTATTTTTGTTTATGGCTATCATAAGTAATGCTGCTATAAACATTAATGTATAAGCTTTTGAGTGAACCTATGTTTTCATTTCTCTTGGGTATATATACACTTAGGAGTGAAACTGCTAGATCATATGGTATCTCTTTTTTAATCCTTTTAAGGAACTACCAGACTCTTTTCCAAAGCAGCTGTACCATTTTACATTTCCACCAGCAGTGTATGAGGGTTCCAATTCTCCACATCCTCAGCAACACTTATAGTCTGTGTTTTTGATTACAGTCATCCTGATGGGTGTGAAGTGGTATCTCATTGTGGTTGGGACCCGCATTTCTTTTAAAATTAATGATGCTCAGTATCCTTTCAGGTACTTATTGGTTATCTGAACATCTTTTTGGAGGAATGTCAACTCTGATTCTTTGACCATTTTTAATTAGGTTATTTATCTTTTATATTCAGTTCTGAGAGTTCTTTATTTTAGATACAAGTACCTTATCAGATATACGATCTGTGAATATTTTCTTCTATACTATTGGTTGCTTTTTTACTTTCTTGATGGGGTCCTTTGAAGCACAAAAGTTCTTAATTTTGATACATTCCAGTTTGTCTATTTTTTCTTTAGTAGCTTATGCTTTTGGTGCCATATCTAAGAGGCTTTTTCTTAACCCAAGGTCAGAAACATTTACTCCTATATTTTTCTCTGAGTGTTTGCTATGTATTGAATTTTGTCCTCCCCCCAAAAATTCATATGTCGAAGCCCTAACTCCTAATATGACTATATTTGGAGATAGGGACTTCAAGGAGATAATTAAGAAGATAAATGAGGTCATGAGGGTGGCCCTAACCCAATAGGACTGCTGTCCTTATAAGAAGAGGAAGATACACCAGGAGTGCACGCACATAGAGAAGAGGCCATGTAAGAACACAGGAAGGGTAGCCATATGAAAGCCAAGATGAGAGGCCTCACCAGAAACCAACCCTGCCAGCCTTGCTCTTGGACTTCCAGCCTCCAGAACTGTGAGAAAATAAATTTCTGTTATTTAAGCCACCTATTATGTGGTATTCTGTTGTGGCAGACTAATATAGTGTTTTAGTTTTCCCTCTTACATTTAGGTTTACAATTTATTTTGAGTTAATTTTTTTAAATTTAATTTCATTTTCTGTTTGTTTGTTTGAGATGTAGTCTCATTCTGTTGCCCAGGCTGGAGTGCAATGGCACGATCTCAGCTCACTGCAACCTCCGCTACCCGGGTTCAAGCGATTCTCCTGCCTCAGCCCCGAGTAGCTGGGATTACAGGTGCACACCACCATGCCTAACTAATTTTTGTATTTTTAGTAGAGTAGGGGTTTCACCATGTTGGCCAGGCTGGTCTCAAACTCCTGACTTTAAGTGATCCTCCCACCTCAGCCTCCCAAAGTGCTGCAATTACAGGCATGGGCTGCTGCGCCCAGCCTTGAGTTAATTTTTATATATGGTGTGAGGAAGAAGTCCAATTTCATTCTTTTGCATGTGGACATACAGTTGTCCCAGCACCATTTGTTGAAGAGACTATTCTTTCCCCATTGAATTATCTTGGCACCTTTGTCAAAAGTCAACTGAACATAAAGTGATGGCTTATTTCTAACCTCTCAATTCTACTCGAAAGAGCTACATGTCTATACTTATGCCAGTACCTGTGCTGTTTTAATTAATGTAGCTTTGTATTTTTGAAATTAGGAAGTTGGAGTCCTTCAACTTTCTTCTTTTTTAAGATTGTTTTAGCTCTTCTGGGTCCTTTATATTTCCATACAAATTTTAGAAACAGGTTGTCAATTTCTGCAAAGTCAGTTGATGTTGAATCTGTAGATTAATTTGGGAAATGTTGCCACCTTAACAATAAATCTTCTAATCCTTGAATATAGATGTCTTTCCATTTAGTCAGATCTTTACTTTCTTTCAACAATGTTTTGTATCTTTCAAAGTACAAATTTTATATTTCTTTTATTAAATTTATTCCTTATTATTTCATTTTTGATCCTATTTTAATAGAAATTATTTTTAAATTTCATTTTGGTTATTCACTCCTGTTTAGAAATATAATTCATTTTTGCATATTTATCTTGTATGTTGTTACCTTGCTAAACTTTGTTTATTCCAGATTTTTAGTGAATTCCTTAGGATTTCTCTATGTAAGAACTATCATCTGCAAATGGAGATAATTATACTCCTTCATTTATTTCATGCCTTTTATTTCTTTTTATTGGCTCTTTGCCCTTGCTAAACTGCCAGTACAATTTTAGATACTGGTGGCAAGAGTTGATGTCCTTGTCTTATTCTGATCTAAGGGGAAAAGCATTCATTCTTTCACCATCAAATGTCATGTTAGCTGTGGATTTTCAAAGATGCCATTTATCAGGTTGAAAAAATGCTCCTTGGCCGGGCGCGGTGGCTCAAGCCTGTAATCCCAGCACTTTGGGAGGCCGAGACGGGTGGATCACGAGGTCAGGAGATCGAGACCATCCTGGCTAACACGGTGAAACCCCGTCTCTACTAAAAAATACAAAAAACTAGCCGGGTGAGGTGGCGGGCGCCTGTGGTCCCAGCTACTCGGGAGGCTGAGGCAGGAGAATGGCGTAAACCCGGGAGGCGGAGCTTGCAGTGAGCTGAGATCCCGCCACTGCACTCCAGCCTGGGCGACAGAGCCAGACTCAGTCTCAAAAAAAAAAAAAAAGAAAAGAAAAAATGCTCCTCTATTCTTTATTTGGTAAGTATTTATCATGATAAGGTATTGAATTTGTCAATTGTTTTTCTGTGTCTACTGAGACAATAATATACCTTTGTCCTTTATTCCACTGACATGATGTATTGCATTAATTAATTTTCAGATAATAAAACAACCTTGCACTCCTGGAATATATATGGTTTGGTCAAGGTATATAAACGTGTTAATATATTGCTGGATTCAGTTACCTAGTATTTTATTTTTATGTCTTTATTAATAAGAGATATTGATCTATAATTGTACTTTGTTGTGATATCTTTGGTTTTAGCATCAGAGTAATGGCTTCACAGAATGAGGTTGCAAGTGTCACCTCTTCTATTTTTGGAAGTGTTTGTAAAGAATTGGTGTTCACTCTTCTTTATTTGGTAGATTTATCAGTAAAGCTATCTGCACCTGGGCTTTTCTCTGTGGAAGGATTTTATATTACTAATTCTCTTTGATTGTAGTAAGTCTACTCCGATTTCCTTTGCTTCTTGAGTCAGATTCAGTAGTTTGTCTTTCAAGAAATTTTCCCATTTCATCAAAATTATCTAATTTGTTGGTAACCAGTTGTCCATAGTATTCCCCTTTAGTTCTTTACATTTTTGTAAGGTTGTATCGATATCCCCTCTTTCATTCCTAGTTTTAGTAATTTGAGTATTCTCTCTTTTTCTCTTGGTCAGTGTAGCTAAAGATTTGTCAATTTTGTTGATCTTTTTAAAGAATGAACTTTTGGTTTTGTTGATTTTCTCTACTGTTTTTTCCATTTTCTGTTTCATTAATTTCTGCTGTAATGTTTATTACTTCATCATTTCTCTTTGCTTTGGGCTTAGTTTGCTTGTCTTTTTCCAGTGCCTTAAGGTGGAAGGTTAGGTTACTGATTTTTCTTTTCTTTTTTTTTTTTCATTGGTGTTTACAGCTATAAACTTCCCTCTAAGCACTGTTTTCTCTGCTTCCTATAAGTTTTGGTATGTTGTATTTTCTTTTTCATTTAGCTCAAAGTATTTTCTAATTTCCCTTGTGATTCTTATTTGACTCATTGGTCATTTAGGTGTGTATTGCTTAATTTCCATATATTTGTGAGTTTCCTAAATTTCTTTCTGTTCCTGATTTCATTCCATTTTGGTCATAGAACATACTTCGTGTGATTTTGAAATCTTTCAAATTTATTGAGGTTTGTTTTATGGTATACCATATAATCTATCCTGAAAAATGTTCATGTGCCATTGAGCTAGTATATGGTTTAGCTTCTTGTTCTTATTGAGCTACTAGCCTCCTCTTAATTGCTTAGAACCCAAATCTCCATTGCTTTTTGAGATTGCCTTTAGGTTTTAACTTTCCCACACTCTTAAGTAAAGTCAATTCCTTTGGGAAAAGCTACAGAGCTTTGTGTCCTTACAGCCTGCCTCTCTCCCGAGCAAAATATCTGTGGCAGTGCTCCAGAGCTAGTGGTGAGAACAGTGGCCCAATTCTTTTGTAGTGACACCCCTGCTTTACAAATTGAGTGCTGGGAAGAGATGGTAACCTTTGATCTTCTTAGTTTGCCCCTCCCGGTGGGGAACCTGCACCCTCATAGTGAAGTGGGCCCAGGTTGATCAGGGCCTAATTCTCACCCTGCCTTTTCCTGGGGAGGAGGGGAGCTCCAGGCCTGTTAGCTATTCTTGCCTGAACTAGCTTCTGCAACATGGAGCTGGAGAGGATGAGAAATGATCACAACCTACCTCCCTCAGGGAGATACAGTGTCCCTAAACTGGGAACTAGCTGGGGAGATTGTGCTCTTGGCTGTCCCCGCCTTGAATATTGCTTCTGCCATGCTGAGGTGGGGTGGAGGAGGGAGTAGATTGAGACTCAAATGCCACACTCCCTCACTGCTTTTACCAATACTTGGTAGATTTCCTGGAGTAAATGTTTCTCTACTTGCTGTATGTCCTTCAGACAATTTCCAATAATGTAAGTGGCTGGTTTTTAAAAAATAATTTTCAACATTTATGGTTATTTTGCTGGGGGTTCCATGGAGCTCCTCATGCCCCCATTCTATAAGTTGCAGTCAGGTTCTGTCTAAGCCTCTCTTTTAACCAAGGTTGAGATTTGTAAGTATTCAAAAATGTGTAGAGCATCACTAAATACTCTGTGATCTTGCATACTACCATTTATATCTCAAATATGCCCTTTCATTCTCAAGGTAACTGCCTTACATAAATTCTATATCAATCTTGCCTTAAAGTATTTCACTAACTTTCTAACTAGTTTGCCATCTTAATCTTCTTTCCTATCCAATCTATCTTCCTACTACTGAAGTGAATCATCCGAAACTTCCTTGATTATTTACCTTGAATGACTCACTACTGATTACGGACTAAACTCCAAACTATATAGTATGGTACACAGGCCCTCAAATAGCTAGCCCCAACTTTCTAGTTTCACAGTTAGTCATTTTTCCAGATGCATGTTATACTCTAACCATAGAAGATATCCAGCCTTACCTTGATGGCCAGTACCTTTCAAATTTCCATGTTATATTCATGCTATCCCCTTCCCTTCTCTGATTTGTAAATTTCTACATATTCCTCAAAAGGCCTGATCAAATAATATCTACCTTATTCCAAGTACCTATCAAACTCAGCTGATTGAGATGAAAATCAAATGTTAAGTCAGGAATCAATAAACATTTGTTGAATGAATGGTTATGTCTCCTATAAGCCTCTTTGATACATTTCTGCTTGCATTCTGGGCTCAAAATGAAAAACTACAAGAGATACTCAGACATTGTTGCTTTGTAGACAAAACGCCAGAATTGGTATTAAAATAATATTAGAAATAGAGTTATAGCTGTCATTCTATTTAAATAAATTAAACCTAAAACTACATTTATTCTGGAAGAAACCTCCTCCCCTACAACAGGAGGACATATCTGGGTAGCTAGTTCATACTTCTGAGAAAAGGCTATTCAGCTTCTGAGCTGTGTGTTCTAGAGGAAATAAAGGAAAAGTTTATCATCAAATATTTATTTCTATTAAAAAAGGAGAAGAGTATTTTGAGGGAATTCCCACCCTGGATGCCCTTAGTAACAAGGAGCTCAATAACCGATTGGAAGATGAAGAAATTAAAATGTCAAAAATTTGGTATTTTGAGAAGTACATTAGTTTAGGAAGCTCTGGCAAAGGTCCCATTACATTTATAAACTAGGTATAATCGGATACATTGCCCTCCCCCAATTTAGGAGAAATAAAAGGAAATTAAATTGTTTCTTACATTTCCCTTTCTCAGGTAAAGCATCCAAAATTAATGAGAACCATCTGAAAAGAATATAGTATTCAATAATTTAAAAATTTGGATTCTGATTCCTAAGTTAATTTTCTTTTTTTTTTTTTCTTCTCTCCTTGTACTGACCTTAGTCTGTCGCCCAGGCTGGAGTGCAGTGGCCGGATCTCAGCTCACTGCAAGCTCCGCCTCCCGGGTTCACGCCATTCTCCTGCCTCAGCCTCCCGAGTAGCTGGGACTACAGGCGCCCGCCACCGAGCCCGGCTAGTTTTTTGTATTTTTTAGTAGAGACGGGGTTTCACCGTGTCAGCCAGGATGGTCTCGATCTCCTGACCTCGTGATCCGCCCGTCTCGGCCTCCCAAAGTGCTGGGATTACAGGCTTGAGCCACCGCGCCCGGCCTAATTTTCTTAATTTAGATGCCTATAGACAGATGCCTTGTTATATTCATAAACAGTAGCATAAAGTAGGTGATTGAATTTGTATTTATACTAACCGACAGGCTTGTCAATGTACTGTATAAGAACAAGCAATAAACCCCAGCCCTTCTTTGCCATCTCATATCTGAGGATTAATAAATAATAAAAAACACCTGTCTCAAGAAGATCTACCCCAGCCTTCCTAGTCCTCAATTTAAAAGAATATTAATTAGTACCCCAGACTCCATGCTCAGGGGCTCCCAGCACTTCTCTCCTTGTACTGACCTGAGGCAGTCATTTGCGCTAAGAAGAGCAGGTACACAGAGGTAGCATCCAACTGCAGGTGTCCCCATTGATCATCACCCACTACAGTGGCACAGGTTTTGGTGTTGTACTTGGCATGGAGGCTATCCTTAGTACTCTGACTATATTTGAAGGATTCTACTTTATCCACCTGAGAAGAACAAAAACATTAACAGAAGGATATACTGAAAAATTAACCCATATGCCACACTTATACTCTAACATACATTATTGCAATGTGAAAATACATTATCTTCAGGCAATTGTGAATATTTAAAATACACTGTTACCTCTTTTTCTCTACACTAACACAACTGGAAAGTCTGTTACTGTTGTTTTTCAATTTAGGTGATTTAATTAGAAAATAATACCAAATAGTCAAAAACAGCTCTTTCCTATTCATTGCCTCTTGTTCACTCTTCATATGGTTGCTTTACTACACTGCACACTGTAGATATAAATTGAGATTCGGAGTGCTTGAGTGAGAACAGCTTAGTAAGAGATAACTGAATGTGAAAAGATACATTTGTTCCTGAAACTGAGGTAAAAATTTCAAAGTAAATTAGAATAAGAGGATATATTTTGAGAGAGTAATGAAAAGAGCTGCAGAGAGACACACAGAGTGAGGGAGTAAAGGTATGACAGTCTGAAAGGAAAATATCTTGGGCCCTTTCAAGCTGGGAACTGCTCAAGGAAAATCTGCCTCCCATTCTATTCAAAGTCATCCCCCTGCTCACAGAGACAGATGCATATTCTGATTGCCTCCTTTGGAAAGACTTAGCAGAAACTCAAGTGAATGCAACCATCTGTTTCTCACCAACCTGTGACCTGGAAGCCCCCAGTTGTGGGGTGTTGCTTTGAGTTGTCTCAGCCTTTCTGAACTAATGTACTAATTATTATTAGTGATTAATTAACAAACTAATATATTGATTGATGTCTCATGTCTCTCAAAAATGTATAAAACCAAGCTGTGCCCCAACTATCTTGGGCACAGGTACTCAGGACCTCCTGAGGCTGTGTCATGGGCACATCTTCAAGCTTGGCAAAATAAACTTTCTAAATTAACCGAGACCTGTCTCAGATTTTCAGGGTTCACATTTTGGTAACCTCAAGGTGGGGTGGATTCTGAGTGGAGATGCCCCTGACCTTTGACAAATCTCCTGTCGGTGCTTGGTACCAGTATGAGCTAACTTTATGGCTCAAACCAACAGGACAATTTGCTGAGGCCTGAAAGCACCCCCTCCACAGAATCCCTGATCTCTCAAAATTTGGTCAAGATCTAAAGCTTATTTTGCTGTTACAACTCCTCTTTTTTTGGAGTTTTACTTGCTTCCAACACAAGGAAAGCAAGCTTTCCTGCCTGCATGTCTATGGAAGGCAGATAATTCCTTTATGGAGTTTGAGCTTGCTTCTAACAGGGAAGATGAGTTTTGTTTTTGTTTTTGTTTTTCCTGTTTCTAGGATGGTAGAGAGCAGTCTACAGCCTGAGACCCATCATTATGTAAGAAACTGGTTTCGGATTCTGTCTTGCAAATTCTTTTTAAATGACTGAAGTTAGCATTAACAACCAGCTGGTGTTAAATTCTGCTTACACTTAGAGCACTCAGAAATCGTATAATTTGTGTGATGATTGTTAGTTTAGCAGCATTTTGTCCTAGTTGAAATACGGTAATAAGATTTTAAAAGATTTTTTTTCTTTTAAAGGAGCTCAATGGTTAAAAGTTGGCTTAATTAAAAGGTTAACATCCAAGATGTGTATGTGTATGTGCGCATGTGGGCATGTTTGTATTTAAAAGGCCTTCATGTTTTTGAGCTGTTTCTTTTTTCTCTCCTAAGACTTTGTCTTTTTTTTTGAGCAAAAGTTTTTTTTTTTTCTTCTTAGTTGACTGAATTCCATTTTCACCTGATTTTTTGACTAAAATAGTTATTGCAACAGAGGCTACACTTGAGTTTTTAAGGAAGACACTCAGAAATGTCTTTATTTAAAAAAATTTTTTAAGTGCACTGTAAAAGCATCTCCCTCTAGTTCTGCACCACCAGACCTTTCTCTCTGTACATTATGATGTAAATTTTGTTATTTGATTTCACCCGAACTATTTCCTTTAATGTGCAAATTTAAGGCTATTTAGCTGACAAATGTGTAGGGTTGTGAAACAGGTTATCAGAATATGAAAGTATAAGAAAAAAAGGGGGTCTTTATAAATCCATCGGCATGCCTAATATGTCTTTAGATGTATGTATATGTTGTGTACACAGTGTTTCACTACTAAAAATATATGAGATCTAATTAATTGGCTTAAAGAAAAATAAAAGCACTTGGCCGGGCGCGGTGGCTCAAGCCTGTAATCCCAGCACTTTGGGAGGCCAAGATGGGTGGATCACAAGGTCAGGAGATCGAGACCATCCTGG
Source organism: Theropithecus gelada (assembly GCF_003255815.1). NCBI lineage: Eukaryota > Metazoa > Chordata > Mammalia > Primates > Cercopithecidae > Theropithecus > Theropithecus gelada. The sequence continues at coordinate 81,355,402 of NC_037689.1, read as the reverse complement.
CTAACACCGTGAAACCCCGTCTCTACTAAAAAATACAAAAACCTAGCTGGGCGAGGTGGCGGGCGTCTGTAGTCCCAGCTACTCGGGAGGCTGAGGCAGGAGAATGGCGTGAACCCGGGAGGCAGAGCTTGCAGTGAGCTGAGATCCAGCCACTGCACTCCAGTCTGGGCAACAAAGCGAGACTCTGTCTCAACAACAACAAAAAAAAAAAAAAAAAAAAGAAAAATAAAAGCACTTAAATCAGATACTAAAAAAGAATAGTCAAATGCTTTTTCAAGTTTATGTAACTTAAGTAAAATTAAATAAGCTAGTTTTAAAATTATTTGGTAAGGTAATATTAGAAATGTCTTAAGATTTGCCAGTATACATTCTTTTGTTTTGCATTTATTAATCAAGCAATTTCATACTTATCCCTGCCAAATACTATAAGGTGTCAAAATTTGGCATAGGGGTTACAAACTATAAGCCCAGCCCAAAACAGAATGATTATTTGCTTGTGTAATTTTTAATAAATAAGACATTGATATGGGCTTAATGAAAACAGCTTCATCTTGAATTTAGTAAGATTACCATAACTTCGAATCCTGTGGTTTTAGGCAGTATGCACAGACAATAAGGAGGTTTGTTTTGGGAAAGGACTGTTATTCTCTTTGTTTCAAAGCTAATCTATAAGCTAAATTCCTCCCAAAGTTAGTTTGGCCTATGACCAGGAGTGAACAAGGACAGCCTGGGGCTAAGAGCAAGATGGAGTCAGTTAGGTCAAATCTTTTTTCACTGTCTCAGTTATAACTTTCAATGGCAGTTTCATAACTTTAAATCATGACTATCACAATTTTCATAAATAATCAGAGTAAAACAATTACAATAATTAGGTAAATATAATAGGATAAGTACTTGCAGAAAAACTGGTCATAATTTAGGATATAAAGTTATATTAATAGATAATTATTTGGATATTTTCCAATAAATATATATTATAGGAAAACATTCTTGCTAAAAAATAAAAGGTGAACAAGTTTTGTCTAATTCAAAGCTTATTTAAAGGTTATGTATAAAACAAGGTAAATACAACCAGGAAACAAAAGGAGATGTAAAGAAAGTTATAAGAATAAAGAGGCTGGGTGCAGTGGCTCATACCTGTAATCCCAGCACTTTGGGAGGCCGAGGCAGGTGGATCAGGAGGTCAAGAGATCGAGACCATCCTGGTCAACATGGTGAAACCCTGTCTCTACTAAAAATACAAAAAAAATTAGCTGGGCGTGGTGGCGTGTGCCTGTAGTCCCAGCTACTCCGGAGGCTAAGGCAGGAGAATTGCTTGAACCCGGGAGGTGGAGGCTGCAGTGAGCCGAGATCACGCCACTGCACTGCAGCCTGGCCACAGAGCGAGACTCCGTCTCAAAAAAAAAAAAAAAAAAAAAAAAGGAGGGTGTG